>NW_027190917.1:2500-22567 GCF_040958095.1 Procambarus clarkii
CGTCTCTGTGGCTCATGTGGGTACTCAGTTTCCACCTGTGTCCCCTTGTTTGCGTCCCACCAGTGTTGAATAGTTAATCCTTGTTTACCCGGTCGATTCCTCTGAGGGTTGTGTAGGTTATGATCATGTCTCCCCTTACTCTTCTGTCTTCCAGTGTCGTAAGGTGCATTTCCCGCAGCCTTTCTCGTAACTCATGCCTCTTAGTTCTGGACTAGTCTAGTGGCATACCTTTGGACTTTTTCCTGCTTCATCTTGTGCTTGACAAGATACGGGCTCCATGCTGGGGCCGCATACTCCAGGATTGGTCTTACATATGTGGTGTACAAGATTCTGAATGATTCCTTACACAGGTTCCTGAAGCTGTTTCTGATGTTAGGCAGTCTCGCATATGCCGCAGACGTTATTCTTTTTATGTGGGCTTCAGGAGACAGGTTTGGTGTGATATCAACTCCTAGATCTTTCTCTCAGTTCCGTTTCATTAAGTTACTTCATCTCCTATTCTGTATCCTGTGTCTGGCCTCCTGTTTCCAGTGTGTGTGTGTGTGTGTGGTGTGTGTGTGTGTGTGTGTGTGTGTGTGTGTGTGTGTGTGTGTGTGTGTGTGTGCGTGTGTGTGTGTGTGTGTGTGTGTGTGTGTTTGTGAGAAATAAATGTAGTTGATATAAAAGAGGAAAAATACATTTGTTAGAAAGGCGGGGTCCAAGAGCTAATAACTCGATTTTGCAGACACAAATAATAAATACAAGGAATAAATACACACACACACATTAGTTGATAAAGGACTGTTTTGTGTGTATACCTATGTATACTATTGTCAGGAGCGACAGACAAGTGCAGCTATGTGTGTTTATGTGTACCTGCAATTGGACTGACATGTGTACGGTAATTATCTGTGTGTTAATTGTAAAAGGAACATATTAGTGAATGTTTTTTTATGTAAATTGAATGACATATATACATGTACGCGTGTTTAGTGTTACTGTAATTTATAATGTTAGCGTGTGTACGTTTGAATGACATAGTGTCCCATCATTGTCACATTTTTTGTACATGTTTACTATTGTCAGGAGCGACAGACAAGTGCAGCTATGTGTGTCTATGTGTCCCTGCAATTGGACTGACACGTGTATGGTAATTATCTATGTGTCCATTGTTAAAGGAACATATTAGTGAATGTTTATTTATGTAAATTGATTGACATATATACGTGTACGCGTGTTTAGTGGTACTGTAATTTACATACTTAACCGGTTTATGTTTGAAATTAAATAGTATCCCATCATTGTCTCATTTTTTGCTACTATTTTGCTGTTCATTCTCAATCTCTCTGACTCCCGAGGACCATTTGTGCTCATGTGTGTTTATTGAAGGAAAATAATCATATTTTGTTTACAAAATAACTTGTACTTATTTTGCAAAAAAATGTTTTCAAAGAAAAGGTAATTTTCTAGTAAGCATTTATTTTTCTAACATACAAGTCAGTTACTCACTACCTTACAGCAGTCACGAGCACTTTTGTTACTATCTCTTTACAGCGTCTTTTGCATAAATACCCTATCTTAACAAATTCAATCATTAAATTCATAACTGGCAACCCCCTCGCCCCCCTCCCCCACAGGTCCAAAGCCACCAAGTGACTAACCCCACACCAACTCCCCAACCCCGGAAGCATCATTCCTTTCCCCTAACCTCTCCCAAATTATGTTTTTGACGAGTACACGCACTACGGGGCCTGACAGCTGAGTAGACAGCGCTCTCAACTCGTAATCCTAGCGTCCGTGTTCGATCCTCCGGTGATGGCAGAAACGAAACTGGGCAGTTTCTTTCACCCTGTTGTTCCTGTTACCTAGCAGTAAATAGGTACCTGGGATTTAAACAGCTGTTATGGGCTGCTTCCTCTGTGTGTGTGTGTGTGTGTGTGTGTGTGTGTGTGTGTGTGTGTGTGTGTGTGTGTGTGTGTGTGTGTGTGTGTGTGTGTGTGTGTACTCACCTATTAGTGCTTGCGGGGGTTGAGCTATGGTTCTTTGGTCCCACCTCTCAACTGTCAATCAACTGGTGTACAGATTCCTGAGCCTACTGGGCTCTATCATATCTACATTTGAAACTGTGTATGGAGTCAGCCTCCACGACATCACTGCCTAATGCATTCCATCCGTTAACTACTCTGACACTGAAAAAGTTCCTTCTAACGTCTCTGTGGCTCATGTGGGTACTCAGTTTCCACCTGTGTCCCCTTGTTTGCGTCCCACCAGTGTTGAATAGTTAATCCTTGTTTACCCGGTCGATTCCTCTGAGGGTTGTGTAGGTTATGATCATGTCTCCCCTTACTCTTCTGTCTTCCAGTGTCGTAAGGTGCATTTCCCGCAGCCTTTCCTCGTAACTCATGCCTCTTAGTTCTGGGACTAGTCTAGTGGCATACCTTTGGACTTTTTCCTGCTTCATCTTGTGCTTGACAAGATACGGGCTCCATGCTGGGGCCGCATACTCCAGGATTGGTCTTACATATGTGGTTTACAAGATTCTGAATGATTCCTTACACAGGTTCCTGAAGGCTGTTCTGATGTTAGGCAGTCTCGCATATGCCGCAGACGTTATTCTTTTTATGTGGGCTTCAGGAGACAGGTTTGGTGTGATATCAACTCCTAGATCTTTCTCTCAGTCCGTTTCATTAAGTTCTTCATCTCCTATTCTGTATCCTGTGTCTGGCCTCCTGTTTCCAGTGTGTGTGTGTGTGTGTGTGTGTGTGTGTGTGTGTGTGTGTGTGTGTGTGTGTGTGTGTGTGTGTGTGTGTGTGTGTGTGTGTGTGTGTGTGCGTGTGTGTGTGTGTGTGTGTGTGTGTTTGTGAGAAATAAATGTAGTTGATATAAAAGAGGAAAAATACATTTGTTAGAAAGGCGGGGTCCAAGAGCTAATAACTCGATTTTGCAGACACAAATAATAAATACAAGGAATAAATACACACACACACATTAGTTGATAAAGGACTGTTTTGTGTGTATACCTATGTATACTATTGTCAGGAGCGACAGACAAGTGCAGCTATGTGTGTTTATGTGTACCTGCAATTGGACTGACATGTGTACGGTAATTATCTGTGTGTTAATTGTAAAAGGAACATATTAGTGAATGTTTTTTTATGTAAATTGAATGACATATATACATGTACGCGTGTTTAGTGTTACTGTAATTTATAATGTTAGCGTGTGTACGTTTGAATGACATAGTGTCCCATCATTGTCACATTTTTTGTTACATGTTTACTATTGTCAGGAGCGACAGACAAGTGCAGCTATGTGTGTCTATGTGTCCCTGCAATTGGACTGACACGTGTATGGTAATTATCTATGTGTCCATTGTTAAAGGAACATATTAGTGAATGTTTATTTATGTAAATTGATTGACATATATACGTGTACGCGTGTTTAGTGGTACTGTAATTTACATACTTAACCGGTTTATGTTTGAATTAAATAGTATCCCATCATTGTCTCATTTTTTGCTACTATTTTGCTGTTCATTCTCAATCTCTCTGACTCCCGAGGACCATTTGTGCTCATGTGTGTTTATTGAAGGAAAATAATCATATTTTGTTTACAAAATAACTTGTACTTATTTTGCAAAAAAATGTTTTCAAAGAAAAGGTAATTTTCTAGTAAGCATTTATTTTTCTAACATACAAGTCAGTTACTCACTACCTTACAGCAGTCACGAGCACTTTTGTTACTATCTCTTTACAGCGTCTTTTGCATAAATACCCTATCTTAACAAATTCAATCATTAAATTCATAACTGGCAACCCCCTCGCCCCCCTCCCCCACAGGTCCAAAGCCACCAAGTGACTAACCCCACACCAACTCCCCAACCCAGGAAGCATCATTCCTTTCCCCTAACCTCTCCCAAATTATGTTTTTGACGAGTACACGCACTACGGGGCCTGACAGCTGAGTAGACAGCGCTCTCAACTCGTAATCCTAGCGTCCGTGTTCGATCCTCCGGTGATGGCAGAAACGAAACTGGGCAGTTTCTTTCACCCTGTTGTTCCTGTTACCTAGCAGTAAATAGGTACCTGGGATTTAAACAGCTGTTATGGGCTGCTTCCTCTGTGTGTGTGTGTGTGTGTGTGTGTGTGTGTGTGTGTGTGTGTGTGTGTGTGTGTGTGTGTGTGTGTGTACTCACCTATTAGTGCTTGCGGGGGTTGAGCTATGGTTCTTTGGTCCCACCTCTCAACTGTCAATCAACTGGTGTACAGATTCCTGAGCCTACTGGGCTCTATCATATCTACATTTGAAACTGTGTATGGAGTCAGCCTCCACGACATCACTGCCTAATGCATTCCATCCGTTAACTACTCTGACACTGAAAAAGTTCCTTCTAACGTCTCTGTGGCTCATGTGGGTACTCAGTTTCCACCTGTGTCCCCTTGTTTGCGTCCCACCAGTGTTGAATAGTTAATCCTTGTTTACCCGGTCGATTCCTCTGAGGGTTGTGTAGGTTATGATCATGTCTCCCCTTACTCTTCTGTCTTCCAGTGTCGTAAGGTGCATTTCCCGCAGCCTTTCCTCGTAACTCATGCCTCTTAGTTCTGGGACTAGTCTAGTGGCATACCTTTGGACTTTTTCCTGCTTCATCTTGTGCTTGACAAGATACGGGCTCCATGCTGGGGCCGCATACTCCAGGATTGGTCTTACATATGTGGTTTACAAGATTCTGAATGATTCCTTACACAGGTTCCTGAAGGCTGTTCTGATGTTAGGCAGTCTCGCATATGCCGCAGACGTTATTCTTTTTATGTGGGCTTCAGGAGACAGGTTTGGTGTGATATCAACTCCTAGATCTTTCTCTCAGTCCGTTTCATTAAGTTCTTCATCTCCTATTCTGTATCCTGTGTCTGGCCTCCTGTTTCCAGTGTGTGTGTGTGTGTGTGTGTGTGTGTGTGTGTGTGTGTGTGTGTGTGTGTGTGTGTGTGTGTGTGTGTGTGTGTGTGTGTGTGTGTGCGTGTGTGTGTGTGTGTGTGTGTGTGTTTGTGAGAAATAAATGTAGTTGATATAAAAGAGGAAAAATACATTTGTTAGAAAGGCGGGGTCCAAGAGCTAATAACTCGATTTTGCAGACACAAATAATAAATACAAGGAATAAATACACACACACACATTAGTTGATAAAGGACTGTTTTGTGTGTATACCTATGTATACTATTGTCAGGAGCGACAGACAAGTGCAGCTATGTGTGTTTATGTGTACCTGCAATTGGACTGACATGTGTACGGTAATTATCTGTGTGTTAATTGTAAAAGGAACATATTAGTGAATGTTTTTTTATGTAAATTGAATGACATATATACATGTACGCGTGTTTAGTGTTACTGTAATTTATAATGTTAGCGTGTGTACGTTTGAATGACATAGTGTCCCATCATTGTCACATTTTTTGTTACATGTTTACTATTGTCAGGAGCGACAGACAAGTGCAGCTATGTGTGTCTATGTGTCCCTGCAATTGGACTGACACGTGTATGGTAATTATCTATGTGTCCATTGTTAAAGGAACATATTAGTGAATGTTTATTTATGTAAATTGATTGACATATATACGTGTACGCGTGTTTAGTGGTACTGTAATTTACATACTTAACCGGTTTATGTTTGAATTAAATAGTATCCCATCATTGTCTCATTTTTTGCTACTATTTTGCTGTTCATTCTCAATCTCTCTGACTCCCGAGGACCATTTGTGCTCATGTGTGTTTATTGAAGGAAAATAATCATATTTTGTTTACAAAATAACTTGTACTTATTTTGCAAAAAAATGTTTTCAAAGAAAAGGTAATTTTCTAGTAAGCATTTATTTTTCTAACATACAAGTCAGTTACTCACTACCTTACAGCAGTCACGAGCACTTTTGTTACTATCTCTTTACAGCGTCTTTTGCATAAATACCCTATCTTAACAAATTCAATCATTAAATTCATAACTGGCAACCCCCTCGCCCCCCTCCCCCACAGGTCCAAAGCCACCAAGTGACTAACCCCACACCAACTCCCCAACCCAGGAAGCATCATTCCTTTCCCCTAACCTCTCCCAAATTATGTTTTTGACGAGTACACGCACTACGGGGCCTGACAGCTGAGTAGACAGCGCTCTCAACTCGTAATCCTAGCGTCCGTGTTCGATCCTCCGGTGATGGCAGAAACGAAACTGGGCAGTTTCTTTCACCCTGTTGTTCCTGTTACCTAGCAGTAAATAGGTACCTGGGATTTAAACAGCTGTTATGGGCTGCTTCCTCTGTGTGTGTGTGTGTGTGTGTGTGTGTGTGTGTGTGTGTGTGTGTGTGTGTGTGTGTGTGTGTGTGTGTGTGTGTGTGTGTGTGTGTGTACTCACCTATTAGTGCTTGCGGGGGTTGAGCTATGGTTCTTTGGTCCCACCTCTCAACTGTCAATCAACTGGTGTACAGATTCCTGAGCCTACTGGGCTCTATCATATCTACATTTGAAACTGTGTATGGAGTCAGCCTCCACGACATCACTGCCTAATGCATTCCATCCGTTAACTACTCTGACACTGAAAAAGTTCCTTCTAACGTCTCTGTGGCTCATGTGGGTACTCAGTTTCCACCTGTGTCCCCTTGTTTGCGTCCCACCAGTGTTGAATAGTTAATCCTTGTTTACCCGGTCGATTCCTCTGAGGGTTGTGTAGGTTATGATCATGTCTCCCCTTACTCTTCTGTCTTCCAGTGTCGTAAGGTGCATTTCCCGCAGCCTTTCCTCGTAACTCATGCCTCTTAGTTCTGGGACTAGTCTAGTGGCATACCTTTGGACTTTTTCCTGCTTCATCTTGTGCTTGACAAGATACGGGCTCCATGCTGGGGCCGCATACTCCAGGATTGGTCTTACATATGTGGTTTACAAGATTCTGAATGATTCCTTACACAGGTTCCTGAAGGCTGTTCTGATGTTAGGCAGTCTCGCATATGCCGCAGACGTTATTCTTTTTATGTGGGCTTCAGGAGACAGGTTTGGTGTGATATCAACTCCTAGATCTTTCTCTCAGTCCGTTTCATTAAGTTCTTCATCTCCTATTCTGTATCCTGTGTCTGGCCTCCTGTTTCCAGTGTGTGTGTGTGTGTGTGTGTGTGTGTGTGTGTGTGTGTGTGTGTGTGTGTGTGTGTGTGTGTGTGTGTGTGTGTGTGCGTGTGTGTGTGTGTGTGTGTGTGTGTTTGTGAGAAATAAATGTAGTTGATATAAAAGAGGAAAAATACATTTGTTAGAAAGGCGGGGGTCCAAGAGCTAATAACTCGATTTTGCAGACACAAATAATAAATACAAGGAATAAATACACACACACACATTAGTTGATAAAGGACTGTTTTGTGTGTATACCTATGTATACTATTGTCAGGAGCGACAGACAAGTGCAGCTATGTGTGTTTATGTGTACCTGCAATTGGACTGACATGTGTACGGTAATTATCTGTGTGTTAATTGTAAAAGGAACATATTAGTGAATGTTTTTTTATGTAAATTGAATGACATATATACATGTACGCGTGTTTAGTGTTACTGTAATTTATAATGTTAGCGTGTGTACGTTTGAATGACATAGTGTCCCATCATTGTCACATTTTTTGTTACATGTTTACTATTGTCAGGAGCGACAGACAAGTGCAGCTATGTGTGTCTATGTGTCCCTGCAATTGGACTGACACGTGTATGGTAATTATCTATGTGTCCATTGTTAAAGGAACATATTAGTGAATGTTTATTTATGTAAATTGATTGACATATATACGTGTACGCGTGTTTAGTGGTACTGTAATTTACATACTTAACCGGTTTATGTTTGAATTAAATAGTATCCCATCATTGTCTCATTTTTTGCTACTATTTTGCTGTTCATTCTCAATCTCTCTGACTCCCGAGGACCATTTGTGCTCATGTGTGTTTATTGAAGGAAAATAATCATATTTTGTTTACAAAATAACTTGTACTTATTTTGCAAAAAAATGTTTTCAAAGAAAAGGTAATTTTCTAGTAAGCATTTATTTTTCTAACATACAAGTCAGTTACTCACTACCTTACAGCAGTCACGAGCACTTTTGTTACTATCTCTTTACAGCGTCTTTTGCATAAATACCCTATCTTAACAAATTCAATCATTAAATTCATAACTGGCAACCCCCTCGCCCCCCTCCCCCACAGGTCCAAAGCCACCAAGTGACTAACCCCACACCAACTCCCCAACCCAGGAAGCATCATTCCTTTCCCCTAACCTCTCCCAAATTATGTTTTTGACGAGTACACGCACTACGGGGCCTGACAGCTGAGTAGACAGCGCTCTCAACTCGTAATCCTAGCGTCCGTGTTCGATCCTCCGGTGATGGCAGAAACGAAACTGGGCAGTTTCTTTCACCCTGTTGTTCCTGTTACCTAGCAGTAAATAGGTACCTGGGATTTAAACAGCTGTTATGGGCTGCTTCCTCTGTGTGTGTGTGTGTGTGTGTGTGTGTGTGTGTGTGTGTGTGTGTGTGTGTGTGTGTGTGTGTGTGTGTGTGTGTGTGTGTGTGTGTGTACTCACCTATTAGTGCTTGCGGGGGTTGAGCTATGGTTCTTTGGTCCCACCTCTCAACTGTCAATCAACTGGTGTACAGATTCCTGAGCCTACTGGGCTCTATCATATCTACATTTGAAACTGTGTATGGAGTCAGCCTCCACGACATCACTGCCTAATGCATTCCATCCGTTAACTACTCTGACACTGAAAAAGTTCCTTCTAACGTCTCTGTGGCTCATGTGGGTACTCAGTTTCCACCTGTGTCCCCTTGTTTGCGTCCCACCAGTGTTGAATAGTTAATCCTTGTTTACCCGGTCGATTCCTCTGAGGGTTGTGTAGGTTATGATCATGTCTCCCCTTACTCTTCTGTCTTCCAGTGTCGTAAGGTGCATTTCCCGCAGCCTTTCCTCGTAACTCATGCCTCTTAGTTCTGGGACTAGTCTAGTGGCATACCTTTGGACTTTTTCCTGCTTCATCTTGTGCTTGACAAGATACGGGCTCCATGCTGGGGCCGCATACTCCAGGATTGGTCTTACATATGTGGTTTACAAGATTCTGAATGATTCCTTACACAGGTTCCTGAAGGCTGTTCTGATGTTAGGCAGTCTCGCATATGCCGCAGACGTTATTCTTTTTATGTGGGCTTCAGGAGACAGGTTTGGTGTGATATCAACTCCTAGATCTTTCTCTCAGTCCGTTTCATTAAGTTCTTCATCTCCTATTCTGTATCCTGTGTCTGGCCTCCTGTTTCCAGTGTGTGTGTGTGTGTGTGTGTGTGTGTGTGTGTGTGTGTGTGTGTGTGTGTGTGTGTGTGTGTGTGTGTGTGTGTGCGTGTGTGTGTGTGTGTGTGTGTGTGTTTGTGAGAAATAAATGTAGTTGATATAAAAGAGGAAAAATACATTTGTTAGAAAGGCGGGGTCCAAGAGCTAATAACTCGATTTTGCAGACACAAATAATAAATACAAGGAATAAATACACACACACACATTAGTTGATAAAGGACTGTTTTGTGTGTATACCTATGTATACTATTGTCAGGAGCGACAGACAAGTGCAGCTATGTGTGTTTATGTGTACCTGCAATTGGACTGACATGTGTACGGTAATTATCTGTGTGTTAATTGTAAAAGGAACATATTAGTGAATGTTTTTTTATGTAAATTGAATGACATATATACATGTACGCGTGTTTAGTGTTACTGTAATTTATAATGTTAGCGTGTGTACGTTTGAATGACATAGTGTCCCATCATTGTCACATTTTTTGTTACATGTTTACTATTGTCAGGAGCGACAGACAAGTGCAGCTATGTGTGTCTATGTGTCCCTGCAATTGGACTGACACGTGTATGGTAATTATCTATGTGTCCATTGTTAAAGGAACATATTAGTGAATGTTTATTTATGTAAATTGATTGACATATATACGTGTACGCGTGTTTAGTGGTACTGTAATTTACATACTTAACCGGTTTATGTTTGAATTAAATAGTATCCCATCATTGTCTCATTTTTTGCTACTATTTTGCTGTTCATTCTCAATCTCTCTGACTCCCGAGGACCATTTGTGCTCATGTGTGTTTATTGAAGGAAAATAATCATATTTTGTTTACAAAATAACTTGTACTTATTTTGCAAAAAAATGTTTTCAAAGAAAAGGTAATTTTCTAGTAAGCATTTATTTTTCTAACATACAAGTCAGTTACTCACTACCTTACAGCAGTCACGAGCACTTTTGTTACTATCTCTTTACAGCGTCTTTTGCATAAATACCCTATCTTAACAAATTCAATCATTAAATTCATAACTGGCAACCCCCTCGCCCCCCTCCCCCACAGGTCCAAAGCCACCAAGTGACTAACCCCACACCAACTCCCCAACCCAGGAAGCATCATTCCTTTCCCCTAACCTCTCCCAAATTATGTTTTTGACGAGTACACGCACTACGGGGCCTGACAGCTGAGTAGACAGCGCTCTCAACTCGTAATCCTAGCGTCCGTGTTCGATCCTCCGGTGATGGCAGAAACGAAACTGGGCAGTTTCTTTCACCCTGTTGTTCCTGTTACCTAGCAGTAAATAGGTACCTGGGATTTAAACAGCTGTTATGGGCTGCTTCCTCTGTGTGTGTGTGTGTGTGTGTGTGTGTGTGTGTGTGTGTGTGTGTGTGTGTGTGTGTGTGTGTGTGTGTGTGTGTGTGTACTCACCTATTAGTGCTTGCGGGGGTTGAGCTATGGTTCTTTGGTCCCACCTCTCAACTGTCAATCAACTGGTGTACAGATTCCTGAGCCTACTGGGCTCTATCATATCTACATTTGAAACTGTGTATGGAGTCAGCCTCCACGACATCACTGCCTAATGCATTCCATCCGTTAACTACTCTGACACTGAAAAAGTTCCTTCTAACGTCTCTGTGGCTCATGTGGGTACTCAGTTTCCACCTGTGTCCCCTTGTTTGCGTCCCACCAGTGTTGAATAGTTAATCCTTGTTTACCCGGTCGATTCCTCTGAGGGTTGTGTAGGTTATGATCATGTCTCCCCTTACTCTTCTGTCTTCCAGTGTCGTAAGGTGCATTTCCCGCAGCCTTTCCTCGTAACTCATGCCTCTTAGTTCTGGGACTAGTCTAGTGGCATACCTTTGGACTTTTTCCTGCTTCATCTTGTGCTTGACAAGATACGGGCTCCATGCTGGGGCCGCATACTCCAGGATTGGTCTTACATATGTGGTTTACAAGATTCTGAATGATTCCTTACACAGGTTCCTGAAGGCTGTTCTGATGTTAGGCAGTCTCGCATATGCCGCAGACGTTATTCTTTTTATGTGGGCTTCAGGAGACAGGTTTGGTGTGATATCAACTCCTAGATCTTTCTCTCAGTCCGTTTCATTAAGTTCTTCATCTCCTATTCTGTATCCTGTGTCTGGCCTCCTGTTTCCAGTGTGTGTGTGTGTGTGTGTGTGTGTGTGTGTGTGTGTGTGTGTGTGTGTGTGTGTGTGTGTGTGTGTGTGTGTGTGTGTGTGTGTGTGTGTGTGTGTGTGTGTGTGTGTGTTTGTGAGAAATAAATGTAGTTGATATAAAAGAGGAAAAATACATTTGTTAGAAAGGCGGGGTCCAAGAGCTAATAACTCGATTTTGCAGACACAAATAATAAATACAAGGAATAAATACACACACACACATTAGTTGATAAAGGACTGTTTTGTGTGTATACCTATGTATACTATTGTCAGGAGCGACAGACAAGTGCAGCTATGTGTGTTTATGTGTACCTGCAATTGGACTGACATGTGTACGGTAATTATCTGTGTGTTAATTGTAAAAGGAACATATTAGTGAATGTTTTTTTATGTAAATTGAATGACATATATACATGTACGCGTGTTTAGTGTTACTGTAATTTATAATGTTAGCGTGTGTACGTTTGAATGACATAGTGTCCCATCATTGTCACATTTTTTGTTACATGTTTACTATTGTCAGGAGCGACAGACAAGTGCAGCTATGTGTGTCTATGTGTCCCTGCAATTGGACTGACACGTGTATGGTAATTATCTATGTGTCCATTGTTAAAGGAACATATTAGTGAATGTTTATTTATGTAAATTGATTGACATATATACGTGTACGCGTGTTTAGTGGTACTGTAATTTACATACTTAACCGGTTTATGTTTGAATTAAATAGTATCCCATCATTGTCTCATTTTTTGCTACTATTTTGCTGTTCATTCTCAATCTCTCTGACTCCCGAGGACCATTTGTGCTCATGTGTGTTTATTGAAGGAAAATAATCATATTTTGTTTACAAAATAACTTGTACTTATTTTGCAAAAAAATGTTTTCAAAGAAAAGGTAATTTTCTAGTAAGCATTTATTTTTCTAACATACAAGTCAGTTACTCACTACCTTACAGCAGTCACGAGCACTTTTGTTACTATCTCTTTACAGCGTCTTTTGCATAAATACCCTATCTTAACAAATTCAATCATTAAATTCATAACTGGCAACCCCCTCGCCCCCCTCCCCCACAGGTCCAAAGCCACCAAGTGACTAACCCCACACCAACTCCCCAACCCAGGAAGCATCATTCCTTTCCCCTAACCTCTCCCAAATTATGTTTTTGACGAGTACACGCACTACGGGGCCTGACAGCTGAGTAGACAGCGCTCTCAACTCGTAATCCTAGCGTCCGTGTTCGATCCTCCGGTGATGGCAGAAACGAAACTGGGCAGTTTCTTTCACCCTGTTGTTCCTGTTACCTAGCAGTAAATAGGTACCTGGGATTTAAACAGCTGTTATGGGCTGCTTCCTCTGTGTGTGTGTGTGTGTGTGTGTGTGTGTGTGTGTGTGTGTGTGTGTGTGTGTGTGTGTGTGTGTGTGTGTGTGTGTGTGTGTGTGTGTGTACTCACCTATTAGTGCTTGCGGGGGTTGAGCTATGGTTCTTTGGTCCCACCTCTCAACTGTCAATCAACTGGTGTACAGATTCCTGAGCCTACTGGGCTCTATCATATCTACATTTGAAACTGTGTATGGAGTCAGCCTCCACGACATCACTGCCTAATGCATTCCATCCGTTAACTACTCTGACACTGAAAAAGTTCCTTCTAACGTCTCTGTGGCTCATGTGGGTACTCAGTTTCCACCTGTGTCCCCTTGTTTGCGTCCCACCAGTGTTGAATAGTTAATCCTTGTTTACCCGGTCGATTCCTCTGAGGGTTGTGTAGGTTATGATCATGTCTCCCCTTACTCTTCTGTCTTCCAGTGTCGTAAGGTGCATTTCCCGCAGCCTTTCCTCGTAACTCATGCCTCTTAGTTCTGGGACTAGTCTAGTGGCATACCTTTGGACTTTTTCCTGCTTCATCTTGTGCTTGACAAGATACGGGCTCCATGCTGGGGCCGCATACTCCAGGATTGGTCTTACATATGTGGTTTACAAGATTCTGAATGATTCCTTACACAGGTTCCTGAAGGCTGTTCTGATGTTAGGCAGTCTCGCATATGCCGCAGACGTTATTCTTTTTATGTGGGCTTCAGGAGACAGGTTTGGTGTGATATCAACTCCTAGATCTTTCTCTCAGTCCGTTTCATTAAGTTCTTCATCTCCTATTCTGTATCCTGTGTCTGGCCTCCTGTTTCCAGTGTGTGTGTGTGTGTGTGTGTGTGTGTGTGTGTGTGTGTGTGTGTGTGTGTGTGTGTGTGTGTGTGTGTGTGTGTGTGTGTGCGTGTGTGTGTGTGTGTGTGTGTGTGTTTGTGAGAAATAAATGTAGTTGATATAAAAGAGGAAAAATACATTTGTTAGAAAGGCGGGGTCCAAGAGCTAATAACTCGATTTTGCAGACACAAATAATAAATACAAGGAATAAATACACACACACACATTAGTTGATAAAGGACTGTTTTGTGTGTATACCTATGTATACTATTGTCAGGAGCGACAGACAAGTGCAGCTATGTGTGTTTATGTGTACCTGCAATTGGACTGACATGTGTACGGTAATTATCTGTGTGTTAATTGTAAAAGGAACATATTAGTGAATGTTTTTTTATGTAAATTGAATGACATATATACATGTACGCGTGTTTAGTGTTACTGTAATTTATAATGTTAGCGTGTGTACGTTTGAATGACATAGTGTCCCATCATTGTCACATTTTTTGTTACATGTTTACTATTGTCAGGAGCGACAGACAAGTGCAGCTATGTGTGTCTATGTGTCCCTGCAATTGGACTGACACGTGTATGGTAATTATCTATGTGTCCATTGTTAAAGGAACATATTAGTGAATGTTTATTTATGTAAATTGATTGACATATATACGTGTACGCGTGTTTAGTGGTACTGTAATTTACATACTTAACCGGTTTATGTTTGAATTAAATAGTATCCCATCATTGTCTCATTTTTTGCTACTATTTTGCTGTTCATTCTCAATCTCTCTGACTCCCGAGGACCATTTGTGCTCATGTGTGTTTATTGAAGGAAAATAATCATATTTTGTTTACAAAATAACTTGTACTTATTTTGCAAAAAAATGTTTTCAAAGAAAAGGTAATTTTCTAGTAAGCATTTATTTTTCTAACATACAAGTCAGTTACTCACTACCTTACAGCAGTCACGAGCACTTTTGTTACTATCTCTTTACAGCGTCTTTTGCATAAATACCCTATCTTAACAAATTCAATCATTAAATTCATAACTGGCAACCCCCTCGCCCCCCTCCCCCACAGGTCCAAAGCCACCAAGTGACTAACCCCACACCAACTCCCCAACCCAGGAAGCATCATTCCTTTCCCCTAACCTCTCCCAAATTATGTTTTTGACGAGTACACGCACTACGGGGCCTGACAGCTGAGTAGACAGCGCTCTCAACTCGTAATCCTAGCGTCCGTGTTCGATCCTCCGGTGATGGCAGAAACGAAACTGGGCAGTTTCTTTCACCCTGTTGTTCCTGTTACCTAGCAGTAAATAGGTACCTGGGATTTAAACAGCTGTTATGGGCTGCTTCCTCTGTGTGTGTGTGTGTGTGTGTGTGTGTGTGTGTGTGTGTGTGTGTGTGTGTGTGTGTGTGTGTGTGTGTGTGTGTGTGTGTGTGTACTCACCTATTAGTGCTTGCGGGGGTTGAGCTATGGTTCTTTGGTCCCACCTCTCAACTGTCAATCAACTGGTGTACAGATTCCTGAGCCTACTGGGCTCTATCATATCTACATTTGAAACTGTGTATGGAGTCAGCCTCCACGACATCACTGCCTAATGCATTCCATCCGTTAACTACTCTGACACTGAAAAAGTTCCTTCTAACGTCTCTGTGGCTCATGTGGGTACTCAGTTTCCACCTGTGTCCCCTTGTTTGCGTCCCACCAGTGTTGAATAGTTAATCCTTGTTTACCCGGTCGATTCCTCTGAGGGTTGTGTAGGTTATGATCATGTCTCCCCTTACTCTTCTGTCTTCCAGTGTCGTAAGGTGCATTTCCCGCAGCCTTTCCTCGTAACTCATGCCTCTTAGTTCTGGGACTAGTCTAGTGGCATACCTTTGGACTTTTTCCTGCTTCATCTTGTGCTTGACAAGATACGGGCTCCATGCTGGGGCCGCATACTCCAGGATTGGTCTTACATATGTGGTTTACAAGATTCTGAATGATTCCTTACACAGGTTCCTGAAGGCTGTTCTGATGTTAGGCAGTCTCGCATATGCCGCAGACGTTATTCTTTTTATGTGGGCTTCAGGAGACAGGTTTGGTGTGATATCAACTCCTAGATCTTTCTCTCAGTCCGTTTCATTAAGTTCTTCATCTCCTATTCTGTATCCTGTGTCTGGCCTCCTGTTTCCAGTGTGTGTGTGTGTGTGTGTGTGTGTGTGTGTTGTGTGTGTGTGTGTGTGTGTGTGTGTGTGTGTGTGTGTGTGTGTGTGTGGCGTGTGTGTGTGTGTGTGTGTGTGTGTTTGTGAGAAATAAATGTAGTTGATATAAAAGAGGAAAAATACATTTGTTAGAAAGGCGGGGTCCAAGAGCTAATAACTCGATTTTGCAGACACAAATAATAAATACAAGGAATAAATACACACACACACATTAGTTGATAAAGGACTGTTTTGTGTGTATACCTATGTATACTATTGTCAGGAGCGACAGACAAGTGCAGCTATGTGTGTTTATGTGTACCTGCAATTGGACTGACATGTGTACGGTAATTATCTGTGTGTTAATTGTAAAAGGAACATATTAGTGAATGTTTTTTTATGTAAATTGAATGACATATATACATGTACGCGTGTTTAGTGTTACTGTAATTTATAATGTTAGCGTGTGTACGTTTGAATGACATAGTGTCCCATCATTGTCACATTTTTTTGTTACATGTTTACTATTGTCAGGAGCGACAGACAAGTGCAGCTATGTGTGTCTATGTGTCCCTGCAATTGGACTGACACGTGTATGGTAATTATCTATGTGTCCATTGTTAAAGGAACATATTAGTGAATGTTTATTTATGTAAATTGATTGACATATATACGTGTACGCGTGTTTAGTGGTACTGTAATTTACATACTTAACCGGTTTATGTTTGAATTAAATAGTATCCCATCATTGTCTCATTTTTTGCTACTATTTTGCTGTTCATTCTCAATCTCTCTGACTCCCGAGGACCATTTGTGCTCATGTGTGTTTATTGAAGGAAAATAATCATATTTTGTTTACAAAATAACTTGTACTTATTTTGCAAAAAAATGTTTTCAAAGAAAAGGTAATTTTCTAGTAAGCATTTATTTTTCTAACATACAAGTCAGTTACTCACTACCTTACAGCAGTCACGAGCACTTTTGTTACTATCTCTTTACAGCGTCTTTTGCATAAATACCCTATCTTAACAAATTCAATCATTAAATTCATAACTGGCAACCCCCTCGCCCCCCTCCCCCACAGGTCCAAAGCCACCAAGTGACTAACCCCACACCAACTCCCCAACCCAGGAAGCATCATTCCTTTCCCCTAACCTCTCCCAAATTATGTTTTTGACGAGTACACGCACTACGGGGCCTGACAGCTGAGTAGACAGCGCTCTCAACTCGTAATCCTAGCGTCCGTGTTCGATCCTCCGGTGATGGCAGAAACGAAACTGGGCAGTTTCTTTCACCCTGTTGTTCCTGTTACCTAGCAGTAAATAGGTACCTGGGATTTAAACAGCTGTTATGGGCTGCTTCCTCTGTGTGTGTGTGTGTGTGTGTGTGTGTGTGTGTGTGTGTGTGTGTGTGTGTGTGTGTGTGTGTGTGTGTGTGTGTGTGTGTGTGTACTCACCTATTAGTGCTTGCGGGGGTTGAGCTATGGTTCTTTGGTCCCACCTCTCAACTGTCAATCAACTGGTGTACAGATTCCTGAGCCTACTGGGCTCTATCATATCTACATTTGAAACTGTGTATGGAGTCAGCCTCCACGACATCACTGCCTAATGCATTCCATCCGTTAACTACTCTGACACTGAAAAAGTTCCTTCTAACGTCTCTGTGGCTCATGTGGGTACTCAGTTTCCACCTGTGTCCCCTTGTTTGCGTCCCACCAGTGTTGAATAGTTAATCCTTGTTTACCCGGTCGATTCCTCTGAGGGTTGTGTAGGTTATGATCATGTCTCCCCTTACTCTTCTGTCTTCCAGTGTCGTAAGGTGCATTTCCCGCAGCCTTTCCTCGTAACTCATGCCTCTTAGTTCTGGGACTAGTCTAGTGGCATACCTTTGGACTTTTTCCTGCTTCATCTTGTGCTTGACAAGATACGGGCTCCATGCTGGGGCCGCATACTCCAGGATTGGTCTTACATATGTGGTTTACAAGATTCTGAATGATTCCTTACACAGGTTCCTGAAGGCTGTTCTGATGTTAGGCAGTCTCGCATATGCCGCAGACGTTATTCTTTTTATGTGGGCTTCAGGAGACAGGTTTGGTGTGATATCAACTCCTAGATCTTTCTCTCAGTCCGTTTCATTAAGTTCTTCATCTCCTATTCTGTATCCTGTGTCTGGCCTCCTGTTTCCAGTGTGTGTGTGTGTGTGTGTGTGTGTGTGTGTGTGTGTGTGTGTTGTGTGTGTGTGTGTGTGTGTGTGTGTGTGTGTGTGTGTGTGTGTGTGCGTGTGTGTGTGTGTGTGTGTGTGTTTGTGAGAAATAAATGTAGTTGATATAAAAGAGGAAAAATACATTTGTTAGAAAGGCGGGGTCCAAGAGCTAATAACTCGATTTTGCAGACACAAATAATAAATACAAGGAATAAATACACACACACACATTAGTTGATAAAGGACTGTTTTGTGTGTATACCTATGTATACTATTGTCAGGAGCGACAGACAAGTGCAGCTATGTGTGTTTATGTGTACCTGCAATTGGACTGACATGTGTACGGTAATTATCTGTGTGTTAATTGTAAAAGGAACATATTAGTGAATGTTTTTTTATGTAAATTGAATGACATATATACATGTACGCGTGTTTAGTGTTACTGTAATTTATAATGTTAGCGTGTGTACGTTTGAATGACATAGTGTCCCATCATTGTCACATTTTTTGTTACATGTTTACTATTGTCAGGAGCGACAGACAAGTGCAGCTATGTGTGTCTATGTGTCCCTGCAATTGGACTGACACGTGTATGGTAATTATCTATGTGTCCATTGTTAAAGGAACATATTAGTGAATGTTTATTTATGTAAATTGATTGACATATATACGTGTACGCGTGTTTAGTGGTACTGTAATTTACATACTTAACCGGTTTATGTTTGAATTAAATAGTATCCCATCATTGTCTCATTTTTTGCTACTATTTTGCTGTTCATTCTCAATCTCTCTGACTCCCGAGGACCATTTGTGCTCATGTGTGTTTATTGAAGGAAAATAATCATATTTTGTTTACAAAATAACTTGTACTTATTTTGCAAAAAAATGTTTTCAAAGAAAAGGTAATTTTCTAGTAAGCATTTATTTTTCTAACATACAAGTCAGTTACTCACTACCTTACAGCAGTCACGAGCACTTTTGTTACTATCTCTTTACAGCGTCTTTGCATAAATACCCTATCTTAACAAATTCAATCATTAAATTCATAACTGGCAACCCCCTCGCCCCCCTCCCCCACAGGTCCAAAGCCACCAAGTGACTAACCCCACACCAACTCCCCAACCCAGGAAGCATCATTCCTTTCCCCTAACCTCTCCCAAATTATGTTTTTGACGAGTACACGCACTACGGGGCCTGACAGCTGAGTAGACAGCGCTCTCAACTCGTAATCCTAGCGTCCGTGTTCGATCCTCCGGTGATGGCAGAAACGAAACTGGGCAGTTTCTTTCACCCTGTTGTTCCTGTTACCTAGCAGTAAATAGGTACCTGGGATTTAAACAGCTGTTATGGGCTGCTTCCTCTGTGTGTGTGTGTGTGTGTGTGTGTGTGTGTGTGTGTGTGTGTGTGTGTGTGTGTGTGTGTGTGTGTGTGTGTGTGTGTGTACTCACCTATTAGTGCTTGCGGGGGTTGAGCTATGGTTCTTTGGTCCCACCTCTCAACTGTCAATCAACTGGTGTACAGATTCCTGAGCCTACTGGGCTCTATCATATCTACATTTGAAACTGTGTATGGAGTCAGCCTCCACGACAATCACTGCCTAATGCATTCCATCCGTTAACTACTCTGACACTGAAAAAGTTCCTTCTAACGTCTCTGTGGCTCATGTGGGTACTCAGTTTTCCACCTGTGTCCCCTTGTTTGCGTCCCACCAGTGTTGAATAGTTAATCCTTGTTTACCCGGTCGATTCCTCTGAGGGTTGTGTAGGTTATGATCATGTCTCCCCTTACTCTTCTGTCTTCCAGTGTCGTAAGGTGCATTTCCCGCAGCCTTTCCTCGTAACTCATGCCTCTTAGTTCTGGGACTAGTCTAGTGGCATACCTTTGGACTTTTTCCTGCTTCATCTTGTGCTTGACAAGATACGGGCTCCATGCTGGGGCCGCATACTCCAGGATTGGTCTTACATATGTGGTTTACAAGATTCTGAAT
>NW_027190918.1:0-22544 GCF_040958095.1 Procambarus clarkii
CTAATTATTAAATTATATAATTATATAACTAATTATATAAATTATATAATTATATAATAAAATAACTCCAATTAAATTGAGTTAAATTAATTTAAATTGATTTAATTGTAATTAATAAAATTGATAATTGAAATTTAATTATACCCCTCCCTCTCTCTATTCCTCCCTCCCTCCCTCTCTTCCTCCCTCCTTTCCGTCCCCCTGTTACCTGTGACACGAACCTATCCGTGTATCTTAGGGATTTTCGTGTATCTTATGTATGTCCGTGTATCTTATCTTATGGGATTTCGTAACCGTAT
This sequence comes from Procambarus clarkii, assembly GCF_040958095.1. Classification (NCBI taxonomy): domain Eukaryota; kingdom Metazoa; phylum Arthropoda; class Malacostraca; order Decapoda; family Cambaridae; genus Procambarus; species Procambarus clarkii. The sequence continues at coordinate 300 of NW_027190918.1, forward strand.
TATGTTTAGGGTTATCCATGGGGTTCTGGGGTCCAGGAAGCCATTTGTGTCCCCTCAAATTGCCTCCCTTATCCTTATCCCCACCCACCTAGGTTCGAATCCCGTATCACACGGATTCACGGATCACACGGAAATGTATCCGTGTGATCAATCCGTGTGACTATCTATGCTTGTCTGTGATACACGGACATGTATCCAAGGATACACGAACACGTGTATCCATGGAGTTCTGGGTCCAGGAAGCCATTTGTGTCGACCCAAATTGCCTCCCTTCTCCCCACCTGAAATCCAGGTGAATTGAAAGACCTGCCCGAGGTCAGTGGATCCAGGTATCCGTCCGTGGGCCCCCGGATTTCAACCCTTCCCCACATTCCAAGGGATCAGTCAATCAATCTTCGGCTATCCAGAGAATCTATCGAAACTGATGCTCCTACAGGAGAGGACATCACAGAAATCTATCTGTGCCCTGTAGTTGCATCCGTTGCGACAGGCTCGAACGCAGGTCTATCCGGATTAGGAACATGTTCTATCCGACTAGGCCACGCTGGAGTTGCCATCTGAATAAAATTTGGCACCTGTATTTATACCTCGGAGCAAACAGGGTTAGTTAGTGTCTTTTTATAAACAATTGCAATGATTGACATGTGAAATTGTGAGTTTGTGTTGACAGTTAGAAAAAATGGCAGGGTTATTCGATGATGTTGCAGTCAAGTGAAGCAGTGTCATGAATGAATGAATAGAGGAGAATTTAGGCTAACTGACTGATATGTGAATGTTTAAACAGGTGTAATAATTAATATTTACTGGTGTATGTCCAAATGAGGCGAACGGTTTGGCTGGGTAAATTTAGCGTTATCGCCGCTAATTTCTCTGTTTGACACGGAGGAGGAGGGTGGGTAACACTGGGGGTGGAATGGGGGTAGGGATATGGCGGCCACCGTTAGGCGGAGGTTGTTGGTAGGGGGTGTCCAGAGGAGCTACCGTGGGTCATCCTGGGTTGTTGGGGGGGGGGGGAAGGGAGGGTTGGCAGTTAGGTATTTAAACTTAATTTTTTGAGATAGGTTATATATGGTGAGGTGTTTAGGAAGGAATAAGAAAAGTGTTTGTGACTGAGTTGAGTATATTAGTTACTGTGATTCATGTTAGAAAGAATGTAGGTGCTGAAAATGTTTAAAGATTTGTTAATGACTTCATTTGTTTAATATTGTATGAATTAACGGTAAGTGAACACTGGAGATTGATATTCAACAGCATATTGAGTGGAGAAGTTTTAGCAGGCAGGCAGGCAGGCAGGCAGGCAGGCAGGCAGGCAGAAAGAAAATGGAATGACAAATGGTTACAGACATTTTCTTCACAGATGGTAAAAACTATTATAATCACATGTACACATTTCAATGTGCGACATTCTTACACAAACACACACACACACACACCACACACTCACAGGGTTGTGTGTGTCATCTAATCATCAACCTGTCACCTAATCAAACCTGAACTCCGTCACTTAAAACCTAATCTAACCAGTAACCCAAACTAACCTAAAACTGCATCATAGAGTTTACTCACACATACCAGCCAATTCTCCATTAAAGATAGTGCTTATAGCAACTATTTAGTCAAACCAACAACAAATGGAGTGTTTCTCCAAAATGAAAATGTTGGGATGCTATTGATCTCGCACAAATTCTATACAAATGCCACATACCTACCGGTAATTAAAGAACCAAAGCAAATCTCTTCTAAGCATAAATGGCCATGGCATAAATTCAAATAATTTAAAAGTAAAAATAATCTAAAATGGCCAAATATTTGATAATATTAATATTAGATAGTCTTAGATATTCTCTCTTAGGCTTCATTTAGTCAACACATGTAAAATCACTGAGTCGTGGAACAAGCAGTTTATATATACATATGTTAGGCTTATAACACCTATCCTACGAGGTCCAACTAGTGACTAACCCTCACTCACTGACCAGGATGCAAGTAACTCACTATTTACTTCTAGGTGAATAGAGGCATTGGGTGAAAGGAAACGCTACCAAAACGCTAAACGCTACCCTGTCCGACCGGGATTCGAACCCTTGATTGTGAGACGAGAAGGAACAAGTCATTCATTTTTGTGTACTCACCTACGTGTGAGTACACACATTGATCCAATTCATGATTTAATGCTAATAATTTAAAAATGTAATAATTTAATTTAATTTATAATTTAATGCACATTAATGCTCGATCCAGCAGGATAGAGTATTAATCTTGGAGTCTGTCCTTTTAGCCGTCGGTTGTTTAAAGCACTGACTTTACCAACTTAACCTAAACCTAAACCTAACGTAACCTATAAACTAAGCTAACCTAAAACTAATTGAAGTTAATGACCGTATTATTTTTAACCTATAGGTATCAAAGGTTTATAAAGGGAGGAACAAGGAACTAGTTAAGGAACAAGTTTAACTTTTATTTAATATAGTTTATTTTTTAAAATAATTTTCTTTAATATAGTTTACATTAATGTTATGAAGGTTTATGAACTTTAAAAAAAGGTTGGTTATATTAGGTTAGGTTAGGTTAGTTTAGGTTGGCTAGGTTGGTTAAACCCTAACTAACAACAGAAAATAAACTTCCCTCCTTCCCTCCCTAGATTTAAACTCATTTAAATTAAGAGTAAAGATCTTAAAGATCTTAACTAAATTTACTCCAATTATATAACTCCAATTATATATATAACTATATATATCTATATTAACTATATAATCTAACTATATATCTAATTATATAAATTATATAATTATATAAAAATAACTCCAATTAAATTGAGTTAAATTAATTTAAATTGATTTAATTGTAATTAATAAAATTGATAATTGAAATTTAATTATACCCCTCCCTCTCTCTATTCCTCCCTCCCTCCCTCTCTTCCTCCCTCCTTTCCGTCCCCCTGTTACCTGTGACACGAACCTATCCGTGTATCTTAGGGATTTTCGTGTATCTTATGTATGTCCGTGTATCTTATCTTATGGGATTTCGTAACCGTATTATGTTTAGGGTTATCCATGGGGTTCTGGGGTCCAGGAAGCCATTTGTGTCCCCTCAAATTGCCTCCCTTATCCTTATCCCCACCCACCTAGGTTCGAATCCCGTATCACACGGATTCACGGATCACACGGAAATGTATCCGTGTGATCAATCCGTGTGACTATCTATGCTTGTCTGTGATACACGGACATGTATCCAAGGATACACGAACACGTGTATCCATGGAGTTCTGGGTCCAGGAAGCCATTTGTGTCGACCCAAATTGCCTCCCTTCTCCCCACCTGAAATCCAGGTGAATTGAAAGACCTGCCCGAGGTCAGTGGATCCAGGTATCCGTCCGTGGGCCCCCGGATTTCAACCCTTCCCCACATTCCAAGGGATCAGTCAATCAATCTTCGGCTATCCAGAGAATCTATCGAAACTGATGCTCCTACAGGAGAGGACATCACAGAAATCTATCTGTGCCCTGTAGTTGCATCCGTTGCGACAGGCTCGAACGCAGGTCTATCCGGATTAGGAACATGTTCTATCCGACTAGGCCACGCTGGAGTTGCCATCTGAATAAAATTTGGCACCTGTATTTATACCTCGGAGCAAACAGGGTTAGTTAGTGTCTTTTTATAAACAATTGCAATGATTGACATGTGAAATTGTGAGTTTGTGTTGACAGTTAGAAAAAATGGCAGGGTTATTCGATGATGTTGCAGTCAAGTGAAGCAGTGTCATGAATGAATGAATAGAGGAGAATTTAGGCTAACTGACTGATATGTGAATGTTTAAACAGGTGTAATAATTAATATTTACTGGTGTATGTCCAAATGAGGCGAACGGTTTGGCTGGGTAAATTTAGCGTTATCGCCGCTAATTTCTCTGTTTGACACGGAGGAGGAGGGTGGGTAACACTGGGGGTGGAATGGGGGTAGGGATATGGCGGCCACCGTTAGGCGGAGGTTGTTGGTAGGGGGTGTCCAGAGGAGCTACCGTGGGTCATCCTGGGTTGTTGGGGGGGGGTGGGGGAAGGGAGGGTTGGCAGTTAGGTATTTAAACTTAATTTTTTGAGATAGGTTATATATGGTGAGGTGTTTAGGAAGGAATAAGAAAAGTGTTTGTGACTGAGTTGAGTATATTAGTTACTGTGATTCATGTTAGAAAGAATGTAGGTGCTGAAAATGTTTAAAGATTTGTTAATGACTTCATTTGTTTAATATTGTATGAATTAACGGTAAGTGAACACTGGAGATTGATATTCAACAGCATATTGAGTGGAGAAGTTTTAGCAGGCAGGCAGGCAGGCAGGCAGCAGGCAGGCAGCAGGCAGGCAGAGAAAGAAAATGGAATGACAAATGGTTACAGACATTTTCTTCACAGATGGTAAAAACTATTATAATCACATGTACACATTTCAATGTGCGACATTCTTACACAAACACACACACACACACACACACACACTCACAGGGTTGTGTGTGTCATCTAATCATCAACCTGTCACCTAATCAAACCTGAACTCCGTCACTTAAAACCTAATCTAACCAGTAACCCAAACTAACCTAAAACTGCATCATAGAGTTTACTCACACATACCAGCCAATTCTCCATTAAAGATAGTGCTTATAGCAACTATTTAGTCAAACCAACAACAAATGGAGTGTTTCTCCAAAATGAAAATGTTGGGATGCTATTGATCTCGCACAAATTCTATACAAATGCCACATACCTACCGGTAATTAAAGAACCAAAGCAAATCTCTTCTAAGCATAAATGGCCATGGCATAAATTCAAATAATTTAAAAGTAAAAATAATCTAAAATGGCCAAATATTTGATAATATTAATATTAGATAGTCTTAGATATTCTCTCTTAGGCTTCATTTAGTCAACACATGTAAAATCACTGAGTCGTGGAACAAGCAGTTTATATATACATATGTTAGGCTTATAACACCTATCCTACGAGGTCCAACTAGTGACTAACCCTCACTCACTGACCAGGATGCAAGTAACTCACTATTTACTTCTAGGTGAATAGAGGCATTGGGTGAAAGGAAACGCTACCAAAACGCTAAACGCTACCCTGTCCGACCGGGATTCGAACCCTTGATTGTGAGACGAGAAGGAACAAGTCATTCATTTTTGTGTACTCACCTACGTGTGAGTACACACATTGATCCAATTCATGATTTAATGCTAATAATTTAAAAATGTAATAATTTAATTTAATTTATAATTTAATGCACATTAATGCTCGATCCAGCAGGATAGAGTATTAATCTTGGAGTCTGTCCTTTTAGCCGTCGGTTGTTTAAAGCACTGACTTTACCAACTTAACCTAAACCTAAACCTAACGTAACCTATAAACTAACTAAGCTAACCTAAAACTAATTGAAGTTAATGACCGTATTATTTTTAACCTATAGGTATCAAAGGTTTATAAAGGGAGGAACAAGGAACTAGTTAAGGAACAAGTTTAACTTTTATTTAATATAGTTTATTTTTTAAAATAATTTTCTTTAATATAGTTTACATTAATGTTATGAAGGTTTATGAACTTTAAAAAAAGGTTGGTTATATTAGGTTAGGTTAGGTTAGTTTAGGTTGGCTAGGTTGGTTAAACCCTAACTAACAACAGAAAATAAACTTCCCTCCTTCCCTCCCTAGATTTAAACTCATTTAAATTAAGAGTAAAGATCTTAAAGATCTTAACTAAATTTACTCCAATTATATAACTCCAATTATATATATAACTATATATATCTATATTAACTATATAATCTAACTATATATCTAATTATATAAATTATATAATTATATAAAAATAACTCCAATTAAATTGAGTTAAATTAATTTAAATTGATTTAATTGTAATTAATAAAATTGATAATTGAAATTTAATTATACCCCTCCCTCTCTCTATTCCTCCCTCCCTCCCTCTCTTCCTCCCTCCTTTCCGTCCCCCTGTTACCTGTGACACGAACCTATCCGTGTATCTTAGGGATTTTCGTGTATCTTATGTATGTCCGTGTATCTTATCTTATGGGATTTCGTAACCGTATTATGTTTAGGGTTATCCATGGGGTTCTGGGGTCCAGGAAGCCATTTGTGTCCCCTCAAATTGCCTCCCTTATCCTTATCCCCACCCACCTAGGTTCGAATCCCGTATCACACGGATTCACGGATCACACGGAAATGTATCCGTGTGATCAATCCGTGTGACTATCTATGCTTGTCTGTGATACACGGACATGTATCCAAGGATACACGAACACGTGTATCCATGGAGTTCTGGGTCCAGGAAGCCATTTGTGTCGACCCAAATTGCCTCCCTTCTCCCCACCTGAAATCCAGGTGAATTGAAAGACCTGCCCGAGGTCAGTGGATCCAGGTATCCGTCCGTGGGCCCCCGGATTTCAACCCTTCCCCACATTCCAAGGGATCAGTCAATCAATCTTCGGCTATCCAGAGAATCTATCGAAACTGATGCTCCTACAGGAGAGGACATCACAGAAATCTATCTGTGCCCTGTAGTTGCATCCGTTGCGACAGGCTCGAACGCAGGTCTATCCGGATTAGGAACATGTTCTATCCGACTAGGCCACGCTGGAGTTGCCATCTGAATAAAATTTGGCACCTGTATTTATACCTCGGAGCAAACAGGGTTAGTTAGTGTCTTTTTATAAACAATTGCAATGATTGACATGTGAAATTGTGAGTTTGTGTTGACAGTTAGAAAAAATGGCAGGGTTATTCGATGATGTTGCAGTCAAGTGAAGCAGTGTCATGAATGAATGAATAGAGGAGAATTTAGGCTAACTGACTGATATGTGAATGTTTAAACAGGTGTAATAATTAATATTTACTGGTGTATGTCCAAATGAGGCGAACGGTTTGGCTGGGTAAATTTAGCGTTATCGCCGCTAATTTCTCTGTTTGACACGGAGGAGGAGGGTGGGTAACACTGGGGGTGGAATGGGGGTAGGGATATGGCGGCCACCGTTAGGCGGAGGTTGTTGGTAGGGGGTGTCCAGAGGAGCTACCGTGGGTCATCCTGGGTTGTTGGGGGGGGGGGTGGGGGAAGGGAGGGTTGGCAGTTAGGTATTTAAACTTAATTTTTTGAGATAGGTTATATATGGTGAGGTGTTTAGGAAGGAATAAGAAAAGTGTTTGTGACTGAGTTGAGTATATTAGTTACTGTGATTCATGTTAGAAAGAATGTAGGTGCTGAAAATGTTTAAAGATTTGTTAATGACTTCATTTGTTTAATATTGTATGAATTAACGGTAAGTGAACACTGGAGATTGATATTCAACAGCATATTGAGTGGAGAAGTTTTAGCAGGCAGGCAGGCAGGCAGGCAGGCAGGCAGGCAGGCAGAGAAAGAAAATGGAATGACAAATGGTTACAGACATTTTCTTCACAGATGGTAAAAACTATTATAATCACATGTACACATTTCAATGTGCGACATTCTTACACAAACACACACACACACACACACACACTCACAGGGTTGTGTGTGTCATCTAATCATCAACCTGTCACCTAATCAAACCTGAACTCCGTCACTTAAAACCTAATCTAACCAGTAACCCAAACTAACCTAAAACTGCATCATAGAGTTTACTCACACATACCAGCCAATTCTCCATTAAAGATAGTGCTTATAGCAACTATTTAGTCAAACCAACAACAAATGGAGTGTTTCTCCAAAATGAAAATGTTGGGATGCTATTGATCTCGCACAAATTCTATACAAATGCCACATACCTACCGGTAATTAAAGAACCAAAGCAAATCTCTTCTAAGCATAAATGGCCATGGCATAAATTCAAATAATTTAAAAGTAAAAATAATCTAAAATGGCCAAATATTTGATAATATTAATATTAGATAGTCTTAGATATTCTCTCTTAGGCTTCATTTAGTCAACACATGTAAAATCACTGAGTCGTGGAACAAGCAGTTTATATATACATATGTTAGGCTTATAACACCTATCCTACGAGGTCCAACTAGTGACTAACCCTCACTCACTGACCAGGATGCAAGTAACTCACTATTTACTTCTAGGTGAATAGAGGCATTGGGTGAAAGGAAACGCTACCAAAACGCTAAACGCTACCCTGTCCGACCGGGATTCGAACCCTTGATTGTGAGACGAGAAGGAACAAGTCATTCATTTTTGTGTACTCACCTACGTGTGAGTACACACATTGATCCAATTCATGATTTAATGCTAATAATTTAAAAATGTAATAATTTAATTTAATTTATAATTTAATGCACATTAATGCTCGATCCAGCAGGATAGAGTATTAATCTTGGAGTCTGTCCTTTTAGCCGTCGGTTGTTTAAAGCACTGACTTTACCAACTTAACCTAAACCTAAACCTAACGTAACCTATAAACTAAGCTAACCTAAAACTAATTGAAGTTAATGACCGTATTATTTTTAACCTATAGGTATCAAAGGTTTATAAAGGGAGGAACAAGGAACTAGTTAAGGAACAAGTTTAACTTTTATTTAATATAGTTTATTTTTTAAAATAATTTTCTTTAATATAGTTTACATTAATGTTATGAAGGTTTATGAACTTTAAAAAAAGGTTGGTTATATTAGGTTAGGTTAGGTTAGTTTAGGTTGGCTAGGTTGGTTAAACCCTAACTAACAACAGAAAATAAACTTCCCTCCTTCCCTCCCTAGATTTAAACTCATTTAAATTAAGAGTAAAGATCTTAAAGATCTTAACTAAATTTACTCCAATTATATAACTCCAATTATATATATAACTATATATATCTATATTAACTATATAATCTAACTATATATCTAATTATATAAATTATATAATTATATAAAAAACTCCAATTAAATTGAGTTAAATTAATTTAAATTGATTTAATTGTAATTAATAAAATTGATAATTGAAATTTAATTATACCCCTCCCTCTCTCCCTCCCTCCCTCTCTCCCTCCCCCTGTTACCTGTGACACGAACCTATCCGTGTATCTTAGGGATTTTCGTGTATCTTATGTATGTCCGTGTATCTTATCTTATGGGATTTCGTAACCGTATTATGTTTAGGGTTATCCATGGGGTTCTGGGGTCCAGGAAGCCATTTGTGTCCCCTCAAATTGCCTCCCTTATCCTTATCCCCACCCACCTAGGTTCGAATCCCGTATCACACGGATTCACGGATCACACGGAAATGTATCCGTGTGATCAATCCGTGTGACTATCTATGCTTGTCTGTGATACACGGACATGTATCCAAGGATACACGAACACGTGTATCCATGGAGTTCTGGGTCCAGGAAGCCATTTGTGTCGACCCAAATTGCCTCCCTTCTCCCCACCTGAAATCCAGGTGAATTGAAAGACCTGCCCGAGGTCAGTGGATCCAGGTATCCGTCCGTGGGCCCCCGGATTTCAACCCTTCCCCACATTCCAAGGGATCAGTCAATCAATCTTCGGCTATCCAGAGAATCTATCGAAACTGATGCTCCTACAGGAGAGGACATCACAGAAATCTATCTGTGCCCTGTAGTTGCATCCGTTGCGACAGGCTCGAACGCAGGTCTATCCGGATTAGGAACATGTTCTATCCGACTAGGCCACGCTGGAGTTGCCATCTGAATAAAATTTGGCACCTGTATTTATACCTCGGAGCAAACAGGGTTAGTTAGTGTCTTTTTATAAACAATTGCAATGATTGACATGTGAAATTGTGAGTTTGTGTTGACAGTTAGAAAAAATGGCAGGGTTATTCGATGATGTTGCAGTCAAGTGAAGCAGTGTCATGAATGAATGAATAGAGGAGAATTTAGGCTAACTGACTGATATGTGAATGTTTAAACAGGTGTAATAATTAATATTTACTGGTGTATGTCCAAATGAGGCGAACGGTTTGGCTGGGTAAATTTAGCGTTATCGCCGCTAATTTCTCTGTTTGACACGGAGGAGGAGTGGGTAACACTGGGGGTGGAATGGGGGTAGGGATATGGCGGCCACCGTTAGGCGGAGGTTGTTGGTAGGGGGTGTCCAGAGGAGCTACCGTGGGTCATCCTGGGTTGTTGGGGGGGGGGTGGGGGAAGGGAGGGTTGGCAGTTAGGTATTTAAACTTAATTTTTTGAGATAGGTTATATATGGTGAGGTGTTTAGGAAGGAATAAGAAAAGTGTTTGTGACTGAGTTGAGTATATTAGTTACTGTGATTCATGTTAGAAAGAATGTAGGTGCTGAAAATGTTTAAAGATTTGTTAATGACTTCATTTGTTTAATATTGTATGAATTAACGGTAAGTGAACACTGGAGATTGATATTCAACAGCATATTGAGTGGAGAAGTTTTAGCAGGCAGGCAGGCAGGCAGGCAGGCAGGCAGGCAGAGGCAGAAAGAAAATGGAATGACAAATGGTTACAGACATTTTCTTCACAGATGGTAAAAACTATTATAATCACATGTACACATTTCAATGTGCGACATTCTTACACAAACACACACACACACACACACACTCACAGGGTTGTGTGTGTCATCTAATCATCAACCTGTCACCTAATCAAACCTGAACTCCGTCACTTAAAACCTAATCTAACCAGTAACCCAAACTAACCTAAAACTGCATCATAGAGTTTACTCACACATACCAGCCAATTCTCCATTAAAGATAGTGCTTATAGCAACTATTTAGTCAAACCAACAACAAATGGAGTGTTTCTCCAAAATGAAAATGTTGGGATGCTATTGATCTCGCACAAATTCTATACAAATGCCACATACCTACCGGTAATTAAAGAACCAAAGCAAATCTCTTCTAAGCATAAATGGCCATGGCATAAATTCAAATAATTTAAAAGTAAAAATAATCTAAAATGGCCAAATATTTGATAATATTAATATTAGATAGTCTTAGATATTCTCTCTTAGGCTTCATTTAGTCAACACATGTAAAATCACTGAGTCGTGGAACAAGCAGTTTATATATACATATGTTAGGCTTATAACACCTATCCTACGAGGTCCAACTAGTGACTAACCCTCACTCACTGACCAGGATGCAAGTAACTCACTATTTACTTCTAGGTGAATAGAGGCATTGGGTGAAAGGAAACGCTACCAAAACGCTAAACGCTACCCTGTCCGACCGGGATTCGAACCCTTGATTGTGAGACGAGAAGGAACAAGTCATTCATTTTTGTGTACTCACCTACGTGTGAGTACACACATTGATCCAATTCATGATTTAATGCTAATAATTTAAAAATGTAATAATTTAATTTAATTTATAATTTAATGCACATTAATGCTCGATCCAGCAGGATAGAGTATTAATCTTGGAGTCTGTCCTTTTAGCCGTCGGTTGTTTAAAGCACTGACTTTACCAACTTAACCTAAACCTAAACCTAACGTAACCTATAAACTAAGCTAACCTAAAACTAATTGAAGTTAATGACCGTATTATTTTTAACCTATAGGTATCAAAGGTTTATAAAGGGAGGAACAAGGAACTAGTTAAGGAACAAGTTTAACTTTTATTTAATATAGTTTATTTTTTAAAATAATTTTCTTTAATATAGTTTACATTAATGTTATGAAGGTTTATGAACTTTAAAAAAGGTTGGTTATATTAGGTTAGGTTAGGTTAGTTTAGGTTGGCTAGGTTGGTTAAACCCTAACTAACAACAGAAAATAAACTTCCCTCCTTCCCTCCCTAGATTTAAACTCATTTAAATTAAGAGTAAAGATCTTAAAGATCTTAACTAAATTTACTCCAATTATATAACTCCAATTATATATATAACTATATATATCTATATTAACTATATAATCTAACTATATATCTAATTATATAAATTATATAATTATATAAAAATAACTCCAATTAAATTGAGTTAAATTAATTTAAATTGATTTAATTGTAATTAATAAAATTGATAATTGAAATTTAATTATACCCCTCCCTCCTCTCCTCCCTCTCCTCCCTCCTTTCCGTCCCCCTGTTACCTGTGACACGAACCTATCCGTGTATCTTAGGGATTTTCGTGTATCTTATGTATGTCCGTGTATCTTATCTTATGGGATTTCGTAACCGTATTATGTTTAGGGTTATCCATGGGGTTCTGGGGTCCAGGAAGCCATTTGTGTCCCCTCAAATTGCCTCCCTTATCCTTATCCCCACCCACCTAGGTTCGAATCCCGTATCACACGGATTCACGGATCACACGGAAATGTATCCGTGTGATCAATCCGTGTGACTATCTATGCTTGTCTGTGATACACGGACATGTATCCAAGGATACACGAACACGTGTATCCATGGAGTTCTGGGTCCAGGAAGCCATTTGTGTCGACCCAAATTGCCTCCCTTCTCCCCACCTGAAATCCAGGTGAATTGAAAGACCTGCCCGAGGTCAGTGGATCCAGGTATCCGTCCGTGGGCCCCCGGATTTCAACCCTTCCCCACATTCCAAGGGATCAGTCAATCAATCTTCGGCTATCCAGAGAATCTATCGAAACTGATGCTCCTACAGGAGAGGACATCACAGAAATCTATCTGTGCCCTGTAGTTGCATCCGTTGCGACAGGCTCGAACGCAGGTCTATCCGGATTAGGAACATGTTCTATCCGACTAGGCCACGCTGGAGTTGCCATCTGAATAAAATTTGGCACCTGTATTTATACCTCGGAGCAAACAGGGTTAGTTAGTGTCTTTTTATAAACAATTGCAATGATTGACATGTGAAATTGTGAGTTTGTGTTGACAGTTAGAAAAAATGGCAGGGTTATTCGATGATGTTGCAGTCAAGTGAAGCAGTGTCATGAATGAATGAATAGAGGAGAATTTAGGCTAACTGACTGATATGTGAATGTTTAAACAGGTGTAATAATTAATATTTACTGGTGTATGTCCAAATGAGGCGAACGGTTTGGCTGGGTAAATTTAGCGTTATCGCCGCTAATTTCTCTGTTTGACACGGAGGAGGAGGGTGGGTAACACTGGGGGTGGAATGGGGGTAGGGATATGGCGGCCACCGTTAGGCGGAGGTTGTTGGTAGGGGGTGTCCAGAGGAGCTACCGTGGGTCATCCTGGGTTGTTGGGGGGGGGGGTGGGGGAAGGGAGGGTTGGCAGTTAGGTATTTAAACTTAATTTTTTGAGATAGGTTATATATGGTGAGGTGTTTAGGAAGGAATAAGAAAAGTGTTTGTGACTGAGTTGAGTATATTAGTTACTGTGATTCATGTTAGAAAGAATGTAGGTGCTGAAAATGTTTAAAGATTTGTTAATGACTTCATTTGTTTAATATTGTATGAATTAACGGTAAGTGAACACTGGAGATTGATATTCAACAGCATATTGAGTGGAGAAGTTTTAGCAGGCAGGCAGGCAGGCAGGCAGGCAGGCAGGCAGAGCAGGCAGAAAGAAAATGGAATGACAAATGGTTACAGACATTTTCTTCACAGATGGTAAAAACTATTATAATCACATGTACACATTTCAATGTGCGACATTCTTACACAAACACACACACACACACACACACACACTCACAGGGTTGTGTGTGTCATCTAATCATCAACCTGTCACCTAATCAAACCTGAACTCCGTCACTTAAAACCTAATCTAACCAGTAACCCAAACTAACCTAAAACTGCATCATAGAGTTTACTCACACATACCAGCCAATTCTCCATTAAAGATAGTGCTTATAGCAACTATTTAGTCAAACCAACAACAAATGGAGTGTTTCTCCAAAATGAAAATGTTGGGATGCTATTGATCTCGCACAAATTCTATACAAATGCCACATACCTACCGGTAATTAAAGAACCAAAGCAAATCTCTTCTAAGCATAAATGGCCATGGCATAAATTCAAATAATTTAAAAGTAAAAATAATCTAAAATGGCCAAATATTTGATAATATTAATATTAGATAGTCTTAGATATTCTCTCTTAGGCTTCATTTAGTCAACACATGTAAAATCACTGAGTCGTGGAACAAGCAGTTTATATATACATATGTTAGGCTTATAACACCTATCCTACGAGGTCCAACTAGTGACTAACCCTCACTCACTGACCAGGATGCAAGTAACTCACTATTTACTTCTAGGTGAATAGAGGCATTGGGTGAAAGGAAACGCTACCAAAACGCTAAACGCTACCCTGTCCGACCGGGATTCGAACCCTTGATTGTGAGACGAGAAGGAACAAGTCATTCATTTTTGTGTACTCACCTACGTGTGAGTACACACATTGATCCAATTCATGATTTAATGCTAATAATTTAAAAATGTAATAATTTAATTTAATTTATAATTTAATGCACATTAATGCTCGATCCAGCAGGATAGAGTATTAATCTTGGAGTCTGTCCTTTTAGCCGTCGGTTGTTTAAAGCACTGACTTTACCAACTTAACCTAAACCTAAACCTAACGTAACCTATAAACTAAGCTAACCTAAAACTAATTGAAGTTAATGACCGTATTATTTTTAACCTATAGGTATCAAAGGTTTATAAAGGGAGGAACAAGGAACTAGTTAAGGAACAAGTTTAACTTTTATTTAATATAGTTTATTTTTTAAAATAATTTTCTTTAATATAGTTTACATTAATGTTATGAAGGTTTATGAACTTTAAAAAAAGGTTGGTTATATTAGGTTAGGTTAGGTTAGTTTAGGTTGGCTAGGTTGGTTAAACCCTAACTAACAACAGAAAATAAACTTCCCTCCTTCCCTCCCTAGATTTAAACTCATTTAAATTAAGAGTAAAGATCTTAAAGATCTTAACTAAATTTACTCCAATTATATAACTCCAATTATATATAACTATATATATCTATATTAACTATATAATCTAACTATATATCTAATTATATAAATTATATAATTATATAAAAATAACTCCAATTAAATTGAGTTAAATTAATTTAAATTGATTTAATTGTAATTAATAAAATTGATAATTGAAATTTAATTATACCCCTCCCTCTCTCTATTCCTCCCTCCCTCCCTCTCTTCCTCCCTCCTTTCCGTCCCCCTGTTACCTGTGACACGAACCTATCCGTGTATCTTAGGGATTTTCGTGTATCTTATGTATGTCCGTGTATCTTATCTTATGGGATTTCGTAACCGTATTATGTTTAGGGTTATCCATGGGGTTCTGGGGTCCAGGAAGCCATTTGTGTCCCCTCAAATTGCCTCCCTTATCCTTATCCCCACCCACCTAGGTTCGAATCCCGTATCACACGGATTCACGGATCACACGGAAATGTATCCGTGTGATCAATCCGTGTGACTATCTATGCTTGTCTGTGATACACGGACATGTATCCAAGGATACACGAACACGTGTATCCATGGAGTTCTGGGTCCAGGAAGCCATTTGTGTCGACCCAAATTGCCTCCCTTCTCCCCACCTGAAATCCAGGTGAATTGAAAGACCTGCCCGAGGTCAGTGGATCCAGGTATCCGTCCGTGGGCCCCCGGATTTCAACCCTTCCCCACATTCCAAGGGATCAGTCAATCAATCTTCGGCTATCCAGAGAATCTATCGAAACTGATGCTCCTACAGGAGAGGACATCACAGAAATCTATCTGTGCCCTGTAGTTGCATCCGTTGCGACAGGCTCGAACGCAGGTCTATCCGGATTAGGAACATGTTCTATCCGACTAGGCCACGCTGGAGTTGCCATCTGAATAAAATTTGGCACCTGTATTTATACCTCGGAGCAAACAGGGTTAGTTAGTGTCTTTTTATAAACAATTGCAATGATTGACATGTGAAATTGTGAGTTTGTGTTGACAGTTAGAAAAAATGGCAGGGTTATTCGATGATGTTGCAGTCAAGTGAAGCAGTGTCATGAATGAATGAATAGAGGAGAATTTAGGCTAACTGACTGATATGTGAATGTTTAAACAGGTGTAATAATTAATATTTACTGGTGTATGTCCAAATGAGGCGAACGGTTTGGCTGGGTAAATTTAGCGTTATCGCCGCTAATTTCTCTGTTTGACACGGAGGAGGAGGGTGGGTAACACTGGGGGTGGAATGGGGGTAGGGATATGGCGGCCACCGTTAGGCGGAGGTTGTTGGTAGGGGGTGTCCAGAGGAGCTACCGTGGGTCATCCTGGGTTGTTGGGGGGGGGGGTGGGGGAAGGGAGGGTTGGCAGTTAGGTATTTAAACTTAATTTTTTGAGATAGGTTATATATGGTGAGGTGTTTAGGAAGGAATAAGAAAAGTGTTTGTGACTGAGTTGAGTATATTAGTTACTGTGATTCATGTTAGAAAGAATGTAGGTGCTGAAAATGTTTAAAGATTTGTTAATGACTTCATTTGTTTAATATTGTATGAATTAACGGTAAGTGAACACTGGAGATTGATATTCAACAGCATATTGAGTGGAGAAGTTTTAGCAGGCAGGCAGGCAGGCAGGCAGGCAGGCAGGCAGGCAGAAAAGAAAATGGAATGACAAATGGTTACAGACATTTTCTTCACAGATGGTAAAAACTATTATAATCACATGTACACATTTCAATGTGCGACATTCTTACACAAACACACACACACACACACACACACACTCACAGGGTTGTGTGTGTCATCTAATCATCAACCTGTCACCTAATCAAACCTGAACTCCGTCACTTAAAACCTAATCTAACCAGTAACCCAAACTAACCTAAAACTGCATCATAGAGTTTACTCACACATACCAGCCAATTCTCCATTAAAGATAGTGCTTATAGCAACTATTTAGTCAAACCAACAACAAATGGAGTGTTTCTCCAAAATGAAAATGTTGGGATGCTATTGATCTCGCACAAATTCTATACAAATGCCACATACCTACCGGTAATTAAAGAACCAAAGCAAATCTCTTCTAAGCATAAATGGCCATGGCATAAATTCAAATAATTTAAAAGTAAAAATAATCTAAAATGGCCAAATATTTGATAATATTAATATTAGATAGTCTTAGATATTCTCTCTTAGGCTTCATTTAGTCAACACATGTAAAATCACTGAGTCGTGGAACAAGCAGTTTATATATACATATGTTAGGCTTATAACACCTATCCTACGAGGTCCAACTAGTGACTAACCCTCACTCACTGACCAGGATGCAAGTAACTCACTATTTACTTCTAGGTGAATAGAGGCATTGGGTGAAAGGAAACGCTACCAAAACGCTAAACGCTACCCTGTCCGACCGGGATTCGAACCCTTGATTGTGAGACGAGAAGGAACAAGTCATTCATTTTTGTGTACTCACCTACGTGTGAGTACACACATTGATCCAATTCATGATTTAATGCTAATAATTTAAAAATGTAATAATTTAATTTAATTTATAATTTAATGCACATTAATGCTCGATCCAGCAGGATAGAGTATTAATCTTGGAGTCTGTCCTTTTAGCCGTCGGTTGTTTAAAGCACTGACTTTACCAACTTAACCTAAACCTAAACCTAACGTAACCTATAAACTAAGCTAACCTAAAACTAATTGAAGTTAATGACCGTATTATTTTTAACCTATAGGTATCAAAGGTTTATAAAGGGAGGAACAAGGAACTAGTTAAGGAACAAGTTTAACTTTTATTTAATATAGTTTATTTTTTAAAATAATTTTCTTTAATATAGTTTACATTAATGTTATGAAGGTTTATGAACTTTAAAAAAAGGTTGGTTATATTAGGTTAGGTTAGGTTAGTTTAGGTTGGCTAGGTTGGTTAAACCCTAACTAACAACAGAAAATAAACTTCCCTCCTTCCCTCCCTAGATTTAAACTCATTTAAATTAAGAGTAAAGATCTTAAAGATCTTAACTAAATTTACTCCAATTATATAACTCCAATTATATATAAACTATATATATCTATATTAACTATATAATCTAACTATATATCTAATTATATAAATTATATAATTATATAAAAATAACTCCAATTAAATTGAGTTAAATTAATTTAAATTGATTTAATTGTAATTAATAAAATTGATAATTGAAATTTAATTATACCCCTCCCTCTCTCTCCTCCCTCCCTCTCTCCGTCCCCCTGTTACCTGTGACACGAACCTATCCGTGTATCTTAGGGATTTTCGTGTATCTTATGTATGTCCGTGTATCTTATCTTATGGGATTTCGTAACCGTATTATGTTTAGGGTTATCCATGGGGTTCTGGGGTCCAGGAAGCCATTTGTGTCCCCTCAAATTGCCTCCCTTATCCTTATCCCCACCCACCTAGGTTCGAATCCCGTATCACACGGATTCACGGATCACACGGAAATGTATCCGTGTGATCAATCCGTGTGACTATCTATGCTTGTCTGTGATACACGGACATGTATCCAAGGATACACGAACACGTGTATCCATGGAGTTCTGGGTCCAGGAAGCCATTTGTGTCGACCCAAATTGCCTCCCTTCTCCCCACCTGAAATCCAGGTGAATTGAAAGACCTGCCCGAGGTCAGTGGATCCAGGTATCCGTCCGTGGGCCCCCGGATTTCAACCCTTCCCCACATTCCAAGGGATCAGTCAATCAATCTTCGGCTATCCAGAGAATCTATCGAAACTGATGCTCCTACAGGAGAGGACATCACAGAAATCTATCTGTGCCCTGTAGTTGCATCCGTTGCGACAGGCTCGAACGCAGGTCTATCCGGATTAGGAACATGTTCTATCCGACTAGGCCACGCTGGAGTTGCCATCTGAATAAAATTTGGCACCTGTATTTATACCTCGGAGCAAACAGGGTTAGTTAGTGTCTTTTTATAAACAATTGCAATGATTGACATGTGAAATTGTGAGTTTGTGTTGACAGTTAGAAAAAATGGCAGGGTTATTCGATGATGTTGCAGTCAAGTGAAGCAGTGTCATGAATGAATGAATAGAGGAGAATTTAGGCTAACTGACTGATATGTGAATGTTTAAACAGGTGTAATAATTAATATTTACTGGTGTATGTCCAAATGAGGCGAACGGTTTGGCTGGGTAAATTTAGCGTTATCGCCGCTAATTTCTCTGTTTGACACGGAGGAGGAGGGTGGGTAACACTGGGGGTGGAATGGGGGTAGGGATATGGCGGCCACCGTTAGGCGGAGGTTGTTGGTAGGGGGTGTCCAGAGGAGCTACCGTGGGTCATCCTGGGTTGTTGGGGGGGGGGTGGGGGAAGGGAGGGTTGGCAGTTAGGTATTTAAACTTAATTTTTTGAGATAGGTTATATATGGTGAGGTGTTTAGGAAGGAATAAGAAAAGTGTTTGTGACTGAGTTGAGTATATTAGTTACTGTGATTCATGTTAGAAAGAATGTAGGTGCTGAAAATGTTTAAAGATTTGTTAATGACTTCATTTGTTTAATATTGTATGAATTAACGGTAAGTGAACACTGGAGATTGATATTCAACAGCATATTGAGTGGAGAAGTTTTAGCAGCAGGCAGGCAGGCAGGCAGGCAGGCAGGCAGAGGCAGGCAGAAAGAAAATGGAATGACAAATGGTTACAGACATTTTCTTCACAGATGGTAAAAACTATTATAATCACATGTACACATTTCAATGTGCGACATTCTTACACAAACACACACACACACACACACACACTCACAGGGTTGTGTGTGTCATCTAATCATCAACCTGTCACCTAATCAAACCTGAACTCCGTCACTTAAAACCTAATCTAACCAGTAACCCAAACTAACCTAAAACTGCATCATAGAGTTTACTCACACATACCAGCCAATTCTCCATTAAAGATAGTGCTTATAGCAACTATTTAGTCAAACCAACAACAAATGGAGTGTTTCTCCAAAATGAAAATGTTGGGATGCTATTGATCTCGCACAAATTCTATACAAATGCCACATACCTACCGGTAATTAAAGAACCAAAGCAAATCTCTTCTAAGCATAAATGGCCATGGCATAAATTCAAATAATTTAAAAGTAAAAATAATCTAAAATGGCCAAATATTTGATAATATTAATATTAGATAGTCTTAGATATTCTCTCTTAGGCTTCATTTAGTCAACACATGTAAAATCACTGAGTCGTGGAACAAGCAGTTTATATATACATATGTTAGGCTTATAACACCTATCCTACGAGGTCCAACTAGTGACTAACCCTCACTCACTGACCAGGATGCAAGTAACTCACTATTTACTTCTAGGTGAATAGAGGCATTGGGTGAAAGGAAACGCTACCAAAACGCTAAACGCTACCCTGTCCGACCGGGATTCGAACCCTTGATTGTGAGACGAGAAGGAACAAGTCATTCATTTTTGTGTACTCACCTACGTGTGAGTACACACATTGATCCAATTCATGATTTAATGCTAATAATTTAAAAATGTAATAATTTAATTTAATTTATAATTTAATGCACATTAATGCTCGATCCAGCAGGATAGAGTATTAATCTTGGAGTCTGTCCTTTTAGCCGTCGGTTGTTTAAAGCACTGACTTTACCAACTTAACCTAAACCTAAACCTAACGTAACCTATAAACTAAGCTAACCTAAAACTAATTGAAGTTAATGACCGTATTATTTTTAACCTAT
The DNA here is from genome assembly GCF_040958095.1 of Procambarus clarkii. Lineage (NCBI taxonomy): Eukaryota > Metazoa > Arthropoda > Malacostraca > Decapoda > Cambaridae > Procambarus > Procambarus clarkii. The sequence goes on from NW_027190918.1 coordinate 20,901, forward strand.
AGGTATCAAAGGTTTATAAAGGGAGGAACAAGGAACTAGTTAAGGAACAAGTTTAACTTTTATTTAATATAGTTTATTTTTTAAAATAATTTTCTTTAATATAGTTTACATTAATGTTATGAAGGTTTATGAACTTTAAAAAAAGGTTGGTTATATTAGGTTAGGTTAGGTTAGTTTAGGTTGGCTAGGTTGGTTAAACCCTAACTAACAACAGAAAATAAACTTCCCTCCTTCCCTCCCTAGATTTAAACTCATTTAAATTAAGAGTAAAGATCTTAAAGATCTTAACTAAATTTACTCCAATTATATAACTCCAATTATATATAACTATATATATCTATATTAACTATATAATCTAACTATATATCTAATTATATAAATTATATAATTATATAAAAATAACTCCAATTAAATTGAGTTAAATTAATTTAAATTGATTTAATTGTAATTAATAAAATTGATAATTGAAATTTAATTATACCCCTCCCTCTCTCTATTCCTCCCTCCCTCCCTCTCTTCCTCCCTCCTTTCCGTCCCCCTGTTACCTGTGACACGAACCTATCCGTGTATCTTAGGGATTTTCGTGTATCTTATGTATGTCCGTGTATCTTATCTTATGGGATTTCGTAACCGTATTATGTTTAGGGTTATCCATGGGGTTCTGGGGTCCAGGAAGCCATTTGTGTCCCCTCAAATTGCCTCCCTTATCCTTATCCCCACCCACCTAGGTTCGAATCCCGTATCACACGGATTCACGGATCACACGGAAATGTATCCGTGTGATCAATCCGTGTGACTATCTATGCTTGTCTGTGATACACGGACATGTATCCAAGGATACACGAACACGTGTATCCATGGAGTTCTGGGTCCAGGAAGCCATTTGTGTCGACCCAAATTGCCTCCCTTCTCCCCACCTGAAATCCAGGTGAATTGAAAGACCTGCCCGAGGTCAGTGGATCCAGGTATCCGTCCGTGGGCCCCCGGATTTCAACCCTTCCCCACATTCCAAGGGATCAGTCAATCAATCTTCGGCTATCCAGAGAATCTATCGAAACTGATGCTCCTACAGGAGAGGACATCACAGAAATCTATCTGTGCCCTGTAGTTGCATCCGTTGCGACAGGCTCGAACGCAGGTCTATCCGGATTAGGAACATGTTCTATCCGACTAGGCCACGCTGGAGTTGCCATCTGAATAAAATTTGGCACCTGTATTTATACCTCGGAGCAAACAGGGTTAGTTAGTGTCTTTTTATAAACAATTGCAATGATTGACATGTGAAATTGTGAGTTTGTGTTGACAGTTAGAAAAAATGGCAGGGTTATTCGATGATGTTGCAGTCAAGTGAAGCAGTGTCATGAATGAATGAATAGAGGAGAATTTAGGCTAACTGACTGATATGTGAATGTTTAAACAGGTGTAATAATTAATATTTACTGGTGTATGTCCAAATGAGGCGAACGGTTTGGCTGGGTAAATTTAGCGTTATCGCCGCTAATTTCTCTGTTTGACACGGAGGAGGAGGGTGGGTAACACTGGGGGTGGAATGGGGGTAGGGATATGGCGGCCACCGTTAGGCGGAGGTTGTTGGTAGGGGGTGTCCAGAGGAGCTACCGTGGGTCATCCTGGGTTGTTGGGGGG
>NW_027190919.1:0-22478 GCF_040958095.1 Procambarus clarkii
GTAATTGGCATAGTGTTCGGTAAAAAATTTCGTAATTTCAAACTGCGAATACGTGCAGAGAGCCAGAATTTGGCTAAAAATATGGCTCAGGCCTCGAAATTGGATGTTTGAGATATTTTGAAAACTGCAGGGGGGTTTGGGCAAAATATGACCCACCGCCGCTTTCAGTAATTGGCATGTGTTCGGTAAAAAATTTCGTAATTTCAAACTGCGAATACGTGCAGAGAGCCAGAATTTGGCTAAAAATATCGCTCAGGCCTCGAAATTGGGATGTTTGAGATATTTTGAAAACTGCAGGGGGGTTTGGGCAAAATATGACCCACCGCCGCTTTCAGTAATTGGCATGTGTTCGGTAAAAAATTCGTAATTTCAAACTGCGAATACGTGCAGAGAGCCAGAATTTGGCTCAAAAATATCGCTCAGGCCTCGAAATTGGGATGTTTGAGATATTTTGAAAACTGCAGGGGGGTTTGGGCAAAATATGACCCACCGCCGCTTTCAGTAATTGGCATGTGTTCGGTAAAAAATTTCGTAATTTCAAACTGCGAATACGTGCAGAGAGCCAGAATTTGGCTCAAAAATATCGCTCAGGCCTCGAAATTGGGATGTTTGAGATATTTTGAAACTGCAGGGGGGTTTGGGCAAAATATGACCCACCGCCGCTTTCAGTAATTGGCATGTGTTCGGTAAAAAATTTCGTAATTTCAAACTGCGAATACGTGCAGAGAGCCAGAATTTGGCTCAAAAATATCGCTCAGGCCTCGAAATTGGATGTTTGAGATATTTTGAAAACTGCAGGGGGGTTTGGGCAAAATATGACCCCCGCCGCTTTCAGTAATTGGCATGTGTTCGGTAAAAAATTTCGTAATTTCAAACTGCGAATACGTGCAGAGAGCCAGAATTTGGCTCAAAAATGTGGCTCAGGCCTCGAAATTGATTTTGAGATATTTTGAAAACTGCAGGGGGGTTTGGGCAAAATATGACCGCCGCTTTCAGTATTGGCATGTGTTCGGTAAAAAATTTGTAATTTCAAACTGCGAATACGTGCAGAGAGCCAGAATTTGGCTCAAAATATGGCTCAGGCCTCGAAATTGATGTTTGAGATATTTTGAAAACTGCAGGGGGGTTTGGGCAAAATATGATCCCACGCCGCTTTCAGTAATTGGCATGTGTTCGGTAAAAAATTTCGTAATTTCAAACTGCGAATACGTGCAGAGAGCCAGAATTTGGCTCAAAAATATCGCTCAGGCCTCGAAATTGGATGTTTGAGATATTTTGAAAACTGCAGGGGGGTTTGGGCAAATATGACCCACCGCCGCTTTCAGTAATTGGCATGTGTTCGGTAAAAAATTTCGTAATTTCAAACTGCGAATACGTGCAGAGAGCCAGAATTTGGCTCAAAAATATCGCTCAGGCCTCGAAATTGGGATGTTTGAGATATTTTGAAAACTGCAGGGGGGTTTGGGCAAAATATGACCCACCGCCGCTTTCAGTAATTGGCATGTGTTCGGTAAAAAATTTCGTAATTTCAAACTGCGAATACGTGCAGAGAGCCAGAATTTGGCTCAAAAATATCGCTCAGGCCTCGAAATTGGATGTTTGAGATATTTTGAAAACTGCAGGGGGTTTGGGCAAAATATGACCCACACGCCGCTTTCAGTAATTGGCATGTGTTCGGTAAAAAATTTCGTAATTTCAAACTGCGAATACGTGCAGAGAGCCAGAATTTGGCTCAAAAATATCGCTCAGGCCTCGAAATTGAGATGTTTGAGATATTTTGAAAACTGCAGGGGGGTTTGGGCAAAATATGACCCACCGCCGCTTTCAGTAATTGGCATGTGTTCGGTAAAAAATTTCGTAATTTCAAACTGCGAATACGTGCAGAGAGCCAGAATTTGCTCCAAAAATGGCTCAGGCCTCGAAATTGGGATGTTTGAGATATTTTGAAAACTGCAGGGGGGTTTGGGCAAATATGACCCACCGCCGCTTTCAGTAATTGGCATGGTTCGGTAAAAAATTCGTAATTTCAAACTGCGAATACGTGCAGAGAGCCAGAATTTGGCTAAAAATATCGCTCAGGCCTCGAAATTGGATGTTTGAGATATTTTGAAAACTGCAGGGGGGTTTGGGCAAAGTATGACCCACCGCCGCTTTCAGTAATTGGCATGTGTTCGGTAAAAAAATTTCGTAATTTCAAACTGCGAATACGTGCAGAGAGCCAGAATTTGGCTCAAAATATCGCTCAGGCCTCGAAATTGGGATGTTTGAGATATTTTGAAAACTGCAGGGGGGTTTGGGCAAAGTATGACCCACCGCCGCTTTCAGTAATTGGCATGTGTTCGGTAAAAAATTTCGTAATTTCAAACTGCGAATACGTGCAGAGAGCCAGAATTTGGCTCAAAAATATCGCTCAGGCCTCGAAATTGGATGTTTGAGATATTTTGAAAACTGCAGGGGGTTTGGGCAAAATATGACCCACCGCCGCTTTCAGTAATTGGCATGTGTTCGGTAAAAAATTCGTAATTTCAAACTGCGAATACGTGCAGAGAGCCAGAATTTGGCTCAAAAATTAGCTCAGGCCTCGAAATTGGGATGTTTGAGATATTTTGAAAACTGCAGGGGGGTTTGGGCAAAATATGACACCGCCGCTTTCAGTAATTGGCATGTGTTCGGTAAAAAATTTCGTAATTTCAAACTGCGAATACGTGCAGAGAGCCAGAATTTGGCTCAAAAATATCGCTCAGGCCTCGAAATTGGGATGTTTGAGATATTTTGAAAACTGCAGGGGGGTTTGGGCAAATATGACCCACCGCCGCTTTCAGTAATTGGCATGTGTTCGGTAAAAAATTTCGTAATTTCAAACTGCGAATACGTGCAGAGAGCCAGAATTTGGCTCAAAAATGTGGCTCAGGCCTCGAAATTGGGATGTTTGAGATATTTTGAAAACTGCAGGGGGGTTTGGGCAAAATATGACCCACCGCCGCTTTCAGTAATTGGCATGTGTTCGGTAAAAAATTTCGTAATTTCAAACTGCGAATACGTGCAGAGAGCCAGAATTTGGCTCAAAAATATCGCTCAGGCCTCGAAATTGGGATGTTTGAGATATTTTGAAAACTGCAGGGGGGTTTGGGCAAATATGACCCACCGCCGCTTTCAGTAATTGGCATGTGTTCGGTAAAAAATTTCGTAATTTCAAACTGCGAATACGTGCAGAGAGCCAGAATTTGGCTCAAAAATATCGCTCAGGCCTCGAAATTGGGATGTTTGAGATATTTTGAAAACTGCAGGGGGGTTTGGGCAAAATATGACCCACCGCCGCTTTCAGTAATTGGCATGTGTTCGGTAAAAAATTTCGTAATTTCAAACTGCGAATACGTGCAAGAGCCAGAATTTGGCTCAAAAATGTGGCTCAGGCCTCGAAATTGGGATGTTTGAGATATTTTGAAAACTGCAGGGGGGTTTGGGCAAAATATGACCCACCGCCGCTTTCAGTAATTGGCATGTGTTGGTAAAAAATTTAGTAATTTCAAACTGCGAATACGTGCAGAGAGCCAGAATTTGGCTCAAAAATATCGCTCAGGCCTCGAAATTGAGATGTTTGAGATATTTTGAAAACTGCAGGGGGGTTTGGGCAAAGTATGACCCACCGCCGCTTTCAGTAATTGGCATGTGTTCGGTAAAAAATTTCGTAATTTCAAACTGCGAATACGTGCAGAGAGCCAGAATTTGGCTCAAAAATATCGCTCAGGCCTCGAAATTGAGATGTTTGAGATATTTTGAAAACTGCAGGGGGGTTTGGGCAAAGTATGACCCACCGCCGCTTTCAGTAATTGGCATGTGTTCGGTAAAAAATTTCGTAATTTCAAACTGCGAATACGTGCAGAGAGCCAGAATTTGGCTCCAAAATGTGGCTCAGGCCTCGAAATTGATGTTTGAGATATTTTGAAAACTGCAGGGGGTTTGGGCAAAATATGTCCCACTGCCGCTTTCAGTAATTGGCAGATGTTCGGTAAAAAAAGTTGTATTTCAAACTGCGAATACGTGCAGAGAGCCAGAATTTGGCTCAAAAATATGGCTCAGGCCTCGAAATTGAATGTTTGAGATATTTTGAAAACTGCAGGGGGGTTTGGGCAAAATATGACCCACGCCGCTTTCAGTAATTGGCATATGTTCGGTAAAAAATTCGTAATTTCAAACTGCGAATACGTGCAGAGAGCCAGAATTTGGCTCAAAAATATGGCTCAGGCCTCGAAATTGGGATGTTTGAGATATTTTGAAAACTGCAGGGGGGTTTGGGCAAAGTATGACCCACCGCCGCTTTCAGTAATTGGCATGTGTTCGGTAAAAAATTCGTAATTTCAAACTGCGAATACGTGCAGAGAGCCAGAATTTGGCTCAAAAATATCGCTCAGGCCTCGAAATTGGGATGTTTGAGATATTTTGAAAACTGCAGGGGGGTTTGGGCAAAAGTATGACCCACCGCCGCTTTCAGTAATTGGCATGTGTTCGGTAAAAAAATTCGTAATTTCAAACTGCGAATACGTGCAGAGAGCCAGAATTTGGCTCAAAAATATCGCTCAGGCCTCGAAATTGGGATGTTTGAGATATTTTGAAAACTGCAGGGGGGTTTGGGCAAAATATGACCCACGCCGCTTTCAGTAATTGGCATGTGTTCGGTAAAAAATTTCGTAATTTCAAACTGCGAATACGTGCAGAGAGCCAGAATTTGGCTCAAAAATATCGCTCAGGCCTCGAAATTGAGATGTTTGAGATATTTTGAAAACTGCAGGGGGGTTTGGGCAAAATATGACCCACCGCCGCTTTCAGTAATTGGCATGTGTTCGGTAAAAAATTTCGTAATTTCAAACTGCGAATACGTGCAGAGAGCCAGAATTTGGCTCAAAAATATGGCTCAGGCCTCGAAATTGGGATGTTTGAGATATTTTGAAAACTGCAGGGGGGTTTGGGCAAAATATGACCCACCGCCGCTTTCAGTAATTGGCATGTGTTCGGTAAAAAATTTCGTAATTTCAAACTGCGAATACGTGCAGAGAGCCAGAATTTGGCTCAAAAATATCGCTCAGGCCTCGAAATTGGGATGTTTGAGATATTTTGAAAACTGCAGGGGGGTTTGGGCAAAATATGACCCACCGCCGCTTTCAGTAATTGGCATGTGTTCGGTAAAAAATTTCGTAATTTCAAACTGCGAATACGTGCAGAGAGCCAGAATTTGGCTCAAAAATATCGCTCAGGCCTCGAAATTGGGATGTTTGAGATATTTTGAAAACTGCAGGGGGGTTTGGGCAAAATATGACCCACGCCGCTTTCAGTAATTGGCATGTGTTCGGTAAAAAATTTCGTAATTTCAAACTGCGAATACGTGCAGAGAGCCAGAATTTGGCTCAAAAATATCGCTCAGGCCTCGAAATTGGGATGTTTGAGATATTTTGAAAACTGCAGGGGGGTTTGGGCAAAATATGACCCACCGCCGCTTTCAGTAATTGGCATGTGTTCGGTAAAAAATTTCGTAATTTCAAACTGCGAATACGTGCAGAGAGCCAGAATTTGGCTCAAAAATATCGCTCAGGCCTCGAAATTGGATGTTTGAGATATTTTGAAAACTGCAGGGGGTTTGGGCAAAATATGACCCACCGCCGCTTTCAGTAATTGGCATGTGTTCGGTAAAAAATTTCGTAATTTCAAACTGCGAATACGTGCAGAGAGCCAGAATTTGGCTCAAAAATATCGCTCAGGCCTCGAAATTGGGATGTTTGAGATATTTTGAAAACTGCAGGGGGGTTTGGGCAAAATATGACCCACCGCCGCTTTCAGTAATTGGCATGTGTTCGGTAAAAAATTTCGTAATTTCAAACTGCGAATACGTGCAGAGAGCCAGAATTTGGCTCAAAAATATCGCTCAGGCCTCGAAATTGGATGTTTGAGATATTTTGAAAACTGCAGGGGGGTTTGGGCAAAATATGACCCACCGCCGCTTTCAGTAATTGGCATGTGTTCGGTAAAAAATTTCGTAATTTCAAACTGCGAATACGTGCAGAGAGCCAGAATTTGGCTCAAAAATATCGCTCAGGCCTCGAAATTGGATGTTTGAGATATTTTGAAAACTGCAGGGGGGTTTGGGCAAAAGTATGACCCACCGCCGCTTTCAGTAATTGGCATGTGTCGGTAAAAAATTCGTAATTTCAAACTGCGAATACGTGCAGAGAGCCAGAATTTGGCTCCAAAATATGGCTCAGGCCTCGAAATTGATGTTTGAGATATTTTGAAAACTGCAGGGGGTTTGGGCAAAATATGTCCCACGCCGCTTTCAGTAATTGGCAGTGTTCGGTAAAAAAATTTCGTAATTTCAAACTGCGAATACGTGCAGAGAGCCAGAATTTGGCTCCAAAATATGGCTCAGGCCTCGAAATTTGGAATGTTTGAGATATTTTGAAACTGCAGGGGGGTTTGGGCAAATATGTCCCCACTGCCGCTTTCAGTACTTGGCATATGTTCAGTAAAAAAAATTCGTAATTTCAAACTGCGAATACGTGCAGAGAGCCAGAATTTGGCTAAAAAATATCGCTCAGGCCTCGAAGTTGGGATGCTTGAGATATTTTGAAAACTGCAGGGGGGGTTTGGGTAAAGTATGACCCACCGCCGCTTTCAGTAATTGGCATGTGTTCGGTAAAAAAATTCATAATTTCAAACTGCGAATACGTGCAGAGAGCCAGAATTTGGCTCAAAATATCGCTCAGGCCTCGAAATTGGGATGTTTGAGATATTTTGAAATCTGCAGGGGGGTTTGGGCAAAATATGACACACGCCGCTTTCAGTAATTGGCATGTGTTCGGTAAAAAATTTCGTAATTTCAAACTGCGAATACGTGCAGAGAGCCAGAATTTGGCTCAAAAATATCGCTCAGGCCTCGAAATTGAGATGTTTGAGATATTTTGAAAACTGCAGGGGGGTTTGGGCAAAATATGACCCACCGCCGCTTTCAGTAATTGGTATGTGTTCGGTAAAAAATTTCGTAATTTCAAACTGCGAATACGTGCAAAGAGCCAGAATTTGGCTCAAAAATGTGGCTCAGGCCTCGAAATTGGGATGTTTGAGATATTTTGAAACTGCAGGGGGGTTTGGGCAAAATATGACCCACGCCGCTTTCAGTAATTGGCATGTGTTTCGGTAAAAAATTTCGTAATTTCAAACTGCGAATACGTGCAGAGAGCCAGAATTTGGCTCAAAAATATCGCTCAGGCCTCGAAATTGGGATGTTTGAGATATTTTGAAAACTGCAGGGGGGTTTGGGCAAAATATGACCCACCGCCGCTTTCAGTAATTGGTATGTGTTCGGTAAAAAATTCGTAATTTCAAACTGCGAATACGTGCAAGAGCCAGAATTTGGCTCAAAATGTGGCTCAGGCCTCGAAATTGAGAGTTTTGAGATATTTTGAAAAACTGCAGGGGGGTTTGGGCAAGTATGACCACCGCCGCTTTTAGTAATTGGCATGTGTTTCGGTAAAAATTTCGTAATTTCAAACTTCGAATACGTGCAGAGAGCCCAGAATTTCGGCTCCAAAATGTGGCTCAGGCCTCGAAATGAGTTTTTTTGAGATATTTTGAAAACTGCAGGAGGGTTTGGGCAAAATTTGTCCCACTGCCGATTTCAGTACTTGCATGATGTTCGGTAAAAAAAGTTGTATTTTCAAACTGCGAATACGTGCAGAGAGCCAGAATTTGGCTCAAAAATATGGCTCAGGCCTCGAAATTTGGAATGTTTGAGATATTTTGAAAACTTGCAGGGGGGTTTGGGCAAAATATGTCCCACTGCCCGCTTTCAGTACTTGGCATATGTTTCAGTAAAAAAAAAGTCGTAATTTCAAAACTGCGAATACGTGCAGAGAGCCAGAATTTGGCTCCAAAATATGGCTCAGGCCTCGAAATTGGGATGTTTGAGATATTTTGAAAACTGCAGGGGGGTTTGGGCAAATATGACCCACCGCCGCTTTCAGTAATTGGCATGTGTTCGGTAAAAAAATTCGTAATTTCAAACTGCGAATACGTGCAGAGAGCCAGAATTTGGCTAAAAATATCGCTCAGGCCTCGAAATTGGGATGTTTGAGATATTTTGAAAACTGCAGGGGGGTTTGGGCAAAATATGACCCACCGCCGCTTTCAGTAATTGGCATGTGTTCGGTAAAAAATTTCGTAATTTCAAACTGCGAATACGTGCAGAGAGCCAGAATTTGGCTCAAAAATATCGCTCAGGCCTCGAAATTGGGATGTTTGAGATATTTTGAAAACTGCAGGGGGGTTTGGGCAAATATGACCCACCGCCGCTTTCAGTAATTGGCATGTGTTCGGTAAAAAATTTCGTAATTTCAAACTGCGAATACGTGCAGAGAGCCAGAATTTGGCTCAAAAATATCGCTCAGGCCTCGAAATTGGATGTTTGAGATATTTTGAAAACTGCAGGGGGGTTTGGGCAAAATATGACCCACCGCCGCTTTCAGTAATTGGCATGTGTTCGGTAAAAAATTTCGTAATTTCAAACTGCGAATACGTGCAGAGAGCCAGAATTTGGCTCAAAAATATGGCTCAGGCCTCGAAATTGATGTTTGAGATATTTTGAAAACTGCAGGGGGGTTTGGGCAAAATATGACCCACGCCGCTTTCAGTAATTGGCATGTGTTCGGTAAAAAATTTCGTAATTTCAAACTGCGAATACGTGCAGAGAGCCAGAATTTGGCTCAAAAATATCGCTCAGGCCTCGAAATTGAGATGCTTTGAGATATTTTGAAAACTGCAGGGGGGTTTGGGCAAAAGTATGACCCACGGCCGCTTTCAGTAATTGGCATGTGTTCGGTAAAAAATTCGTAATTTCAAACTGCGAATACGTGCAGAGAGCCAGAATTTGGCTAAAAAATATCGCTCAGGCCTCGAAGTTGGGATGTTTGAGATATTTTGAAAAACTGCAGGGGGGTTTGGGTAAAGTATGTCCCACCGCCGCTTTCAGTAATTGGCATGTGTTCGGTAAAAAAATTCGTAATTTCAAACTGCGAATACGTGCAGAGAGCCAGAATTTGGCTCAAAAATATCGCTCAGGCCTCGAAGTTGGGATGCTTGAGATATTTTGAAAACTGCAAGGGGGTTTGGGTAAAGTATGACCCACCGCCGCTTTCAGTAATTGGCATGTGTTCGGTAAAAAAATTCATAATTTCAAACTGCGAATACGTGCAGAGAGCCAGAATTTGGCTCAAAAATATCGCTCAGGCCTCGAAATTGGGATGTTTGAGATATTTTGAAATCTGCAGGGGGGTTTGGGCAAAATATGACCACACGGCCGCTTATCAGTAATTGGCATGTGTTCGGTAAAAATATTTCGTAATTTCAAACTGCGAATACGTGCAGAGAGCCAGAATTTGGCTCAAAAATATCGCTCAGGCCTCGAAATTGAGATGTTTGAGATATTTTGAAAACTGCAGGGGGGTTTGGGCAAAATATGACCCACCGCCGCTTTCAGTAATTGGCATGTGTTCGGTAAAAAATTTCGTAATTTCAAACTGCGAATACGTGCAGAGAGCCAGAATTTGGCTCAAAAATATCGCTCAGGCCTCGAAATTGGGATGTTTGAGATATTTTGAAAACTGCAGGGGGGTTTGGGCAAAATATGACCCACCGCCGCTTTCAGTAATTGGCATGTGTTCGGTAAAAAATTTCGTAATTTCAAACTGCGAATACGTGCAGAGAGCCAGAATTTGGCTCAAAAATATGGCTCAGGCCTCGAAATTGGATGTTTGAGATATTTTGAAAACTGCAGGGGGGTTTGGGCAAAATATGACCCACCGCCGCTTTCAGTAATTGGCATGTGTTCGGTAAAAAATTTCGTAATTTCAAACTGCGAATACGTGCAGAGAGCCAGAATTTGGCTCAAAAATATCGCTCAGGCCTCGAAATTGGATGTTTGAGATATTTTGAAAACTGCAGGGGGGTTTGGGCAAATATGACCCACCGCCGCTTTCAGTAATTGGCATGTGTTCGGTAAAAAATTTCGTAATTTCAAACTGCGAATACGTGCAGAGAGCCAGAATTTGGCTCAAAAATATGGCTCAGGCCTCGAAATTGGATGTTTGAGATATTTTGAAAACTGCAGGGGGGTTTGGGCAAAATATGACCCACCGCCGCTTTCAGTAATTGGCATGTGTTCGGTAAAAAATTTCGTAATTTCAAACTGCGAATACGTGCAGAGAGCCAGAATTTGGCTCAAAAATATCGCTCAGGCCTCGAAATTGGGATGTTTGAGATATTTTGAAAACTGCAGGGGGGTTTGGGCAAATATGACCCACCGCCGCTTTCAGTAATTGGCATGTGTTCGGTAAAAAATTTCGTAATTTCAAACTGCGAATACGTGCAGAGAGCCAGAATTTGGCTCAAAAATATCGCTCAGGCCTCGAAATTGGGATGTTTGAGATATTTTGAAAACTGCAGGGGGGTTTGGGCAAAATATGACCCACCGCCGCTTTCAGTAATTGGCTATGTGTTCGGTAAAAAATTTCGTAATTTCAAACTGCGAATACGTGCATAAGAGCCAGAATTTGGCTCAAAAATGTGGCTCAGGCCTCGAAATTGGGATGTTTGAGATATTTTGAAATCTGCAGGGGGGGTTTGGGCAAAATATGACCCACCGCCGCTTTCAGTAATTGGCATGTGTTTGGTAAAAAATTTAGTAATTTCAAACTGCGAATACGTGCAGAGAGCCAGAATTTGGCTCAAAAAATATCGCTCAGGCCTCGAAAATTGAGATGTTTGAGATATTTTGAAAACTGCAGGGGGGTTTTGGGCAAAGTATGACCCACCGCCGCTTTCAGTAATTGGCATGTGTTCGGTAAAAAATTTCGTAATTTCAAACTGCGAATACGTGCAGAGAGCCAGAATTTGGCTCAAAAATATCGCTCAGGCCTCGAAATTGGAGATGTTTGAGATATTTTGAAAACTGCAGGGGGGTTTGGGCACAAGTATGACCCACCGCCGCTTTTAGTAATTGGCATGTGTTCGGTAAAAAATTTCGTAATTTCAAACTTCGAATACGTGCAGAGAGCCAGAATTTGGCTCCAAAAATGTTGGCTCAGGCCTCGAAATTGAGTTTTTTGAGATATTTTGAAAACTGCAGGAGGGTTTGGGCAAAATTGTCCCACTGCCCCTTTCAGTACTTGGCAGATGTTCGGTAAAAAAAGTTGTATTTTCAAACTGCGAATACGTGCAGAGAGCCAGAATTTGGCTACAAAAATATCGCTCAGGCCTCGAAGTTGGGATGCTTTGAGATATTTTGAAAACTGCAGGGGGTTTGGGTAAAAGTATGACCCACCGCCGCTTTCAGTAATTGGCATGTGTTCGGTAAAAAATTTCATAATTTCAAACTGCGAATACGTGCAGAGAGCCAGAATTTGGCTCAAACAATATCGCTCAGGCCTCGAATTGGGATGTTTGAGATATTTTGAAATCTGCAGGGGGTTTGGGCAAAATATGACACACCGGCCGCTATTCAGTAATTGGCATGTGTTCGGTAAAAAATTTCGTAAATTTCAAACTGCGAATACGTGCAGAGAGCCAGAATTTGGCTCAAAAATATCGCTCAGGCCTCGAAATTGAGATGTTTGAGAATATTTGAAACTGCAGGGGGGTTTGGGCAAAATATGACCCACCGCCGCTTTTAGTAATTGGCATGTGTTCGGTAAAAAATTTCGGTAATTTCAAACTGCGAATACGTGCAAAGAGCCAGAATTTGGCTCAAAAATATCGGCTCAGGCCTCGAAATTGGAGTGTTTGAGATATTTTGAAATCTGCAGGGGGGTTTGGGCAAAATATGACCCACCGCCGCTTTCAGTAATTGGCATGTGTTCGGTAAAAAATTTCGTAATTTCAAACTGCGAATACGTGCAGAGAGCCAGAATTTGGCTCAAAATATCGCTCAGGCCTCGAAATTGGATGTTTGAGATATTTTGAAAATCTGCAGGGGGGTTTGGGCAAAATATGCCCACCGCCGCTTTCAGTAATTGGCATGTGTTCGGTAAAAAATTTCGTAATTTCAAACTGCGAATACGTGCAGAGAGCCAGAATTTGGCTCAAAAATATCGCTCAGGCCTCGAAATTGGATGTTTGAGATATTTTGAAAACTGCAGGGGGGTTTGGGCAAAATATGACCCACCGCCGCTTTCAGTAATTGGCATGTGTTCGGTAAAAAATTTCGTAATTTCAAACTGCGAATACGTGCAGAGAGCCAGAATTTGGCTCAAAAATATCGCTCAGGCCTCGAAATTGGGATGTTTGAGATATTTTGAAAACTGCAGGGGGGTTTGGGCAAAGTATGACCCACCGCCGCTTTCAGTAATTGGCATGTGTTCGGTAAAAAATTTCGTAATTTCAAACTGCGAATACGTGCAGAGAGCCAGAATTTGGCTCAAAAATGTGGCTCAGGCCTCGAAATTGATGTTTGAGATATTTTGAAAACTGCAGGGGGTTTGGGCAAAATTGACCCACGCCGCTTTCAGTATTGGCATGTTGGCAGTTTCTAAGTAATTTCAAACTGCGAATACGTGCAGAGAGCCAGAATTTGGCTCCAAAAATAGGCTCAGGCCTCGAAATTGATGTTTGAGATATTTTGAAAACTGCAGGGGGGTTTGGGCAAAAATATGTCCCACTGCCGCTTTCAGTACTTGGCATATGTTCAGTAAAAAAAAGTCGTAATTTCAAACTGCGAATACGTGCAGAGAGCCAGAATTTGGCTCCAAAATATGGCTCAGGCTCGCGAATTGGGATGTTTGAGATATTTTGAAAACTGCAGGGGGGTTTGGGCTAAGTATGACCCACCGCCGCTTTCAGTAATTGGCATGTGTTCGGTAAAAAAATTCGTAATTTCAAACTGCGAATACGTGCAGAGAGCCAGAATTTGGCTCAAAAATATCGCTCAGGCCTCGAAGTTGGGATGCTTGAGATATTTTTGAAAACTGCAGGGGGGTTTGGGTAAAGTATGACCCACCGCCGCTTTCAGTAATTGGCATGTGTTTCGGTAAAAAAATTCATAATTTCAAACTGCGAATACGTGCAGAGAGCCAGAATTTGGCTCAAAAATATCGCTCAGGCCTCGAAATTGGGATGTTGAGATATTTTGAAAATGCTGCAGGGGGTTTGGGCAAAATATGACACACGGCCGCATATCAGTAATTGGCATATGTGTTCGGTAATAAAAATTTCGTAATTTCAAACTGCGAAATACGTGCAGAGAGCCAGAATTGGCTCAAAAATATCGCTCAGGCCTCGAATTGAGATGTTTGAGATATTTTGAAAACTGCAGGGGGGTTTGGGCAAAATATGACCCACCGCCGCTTTCAGTAATTGGCTATGTGTTCGGTAAAAAATTTCGTAATTTCAAACTGCGAATACGTGCAAGAGCCAGAATTTGGCTCAAAAATGTGGCTCAGGCCTCGAAATTGGGATGTTTGAGATATTTTGAAAACTGCAGGGGGTTTGGGCAAAATTATGACCCACCGCCGCTTTCAGTAATTGGCATGTGTTGGTAAAAATTAGTAATTTCAAACTGCGAATACGGTCAGAGAGCCAGAATTGGCTCAAAAAATCGGCTACCAGGCCTCGAAATTGGATGTTTGAGATATTTGAAAACTGCAGGGGGTTTGGGCAAAATATGACCCACCGCCGCTTTCAGTAATTGGTATGTGTTCGGTAAAAAAATTTTCGTAATTTCAAACTGCGAATACGTGCAAAGAGCCAGAATTTGGCTCAAAAATATGGCTCAGCCTCGAAATTGAGATGTTTGAGATATTTTGAAAACTGACGGGGGGTTTGGGCAAAGTATGACCCACCGCCGCTTTTAGTATATGGCATGTGTTCGGTAAAAAATTTCGTAATTTCAACTTCGAATACGTGCAGAGAGCCAGAATTGGCTCCAAAAAATGTGGCTCAGGCCTCGAAATTGAGTTTTTGAGATATTTTGAAAACTGCAGGAGGGTTTGGGCAAAATTTGTCCCACTGCCCCTTTCAGTATTGGCATGATGTTCGGTAAAAAATGTCGTATTTCAAACTGCGAATACGTGCAGAGAGCCAGAATTTGGCTCCAAAAATATCGGCTCAGGCCTCAGAAATTGAATGTTTGAGATATTTTTGAAAACTGCATGGGGGGTTGGGCAAATATGATCCCGCCTCGATTTCAGTACTTGGCATATTGTTTCAGGTAAAAAAGTTCGTAATTTCAAACTGCTGAATACGTGCAGAGAGCCAGAATTTGGCTCCAAAATATGGCTCAGGCCTCGAAATTGAGGATGTTTGAGATATTTTGAAAACTGCAGGGGGGTTTGGGCAAAAGTAATGACCCACCGCCGCTTTCAGTACTTGGCATGTGTTCGGTTAAAAAAATTTCGTAATTTCAAACTGCGAATACGTGCAGAGAGCCAGAATTTGGCTAAAAAATATCGCTCAGGCCTCGAAGTTGGGATGCTTGAGATATTTTGAAAACTGCAGGGGGGTTTGGGTAAAAGTATGACCCACCCGCCGCTTTCAGTAATTGGCATGTGTTCGGTAAAAAATTTCATAATTTCAAACTGCGAATACGTGCAGAGAGCCAGAATTTGGCTCAAAAATATCGCTCAGGCCTCGAAATTGGGATGTTTGAGATATTTTGAAATCTGCAGGGGGGTTTGGGCAAAATATGACACACTGGCCGCTATCAGTAATTGGCATGTGTTCGGTAAAAAATTTCGTAATTTCAAACTGCGAATACGTGCAGAGAGCCAGAATTTGGCTCAAAAATATCGCTCAGGCCTCGAAATTGAGATGTTTGAGATATTTTGAAACTGCAGGGGGGTTTGGGCAAAATATGACCCACCGCGCTTTCAGTAATTGGTATGTGTTCGGTAAAAAATTTCGTAATTTCAAACTGCGAATACGTGCAAAGAAGCCAGAATTTGGCTCAAAAATGTGGCTCAGGCCTCGAAATTGGGATGTTTGAGATATTTTGAAAACTGCAGGGGGGTTTGGGCAAAATATGACCCACCGCCGCTTTCAGTAATTGGCATGTGTTTCGTAAAAAAATTTAGTAATTTCAAACTGCGAATACGGTCAGAGAGCCAGAATTTGGCTCAAAAATATCGACCAGGGCCTCGAAATTGGGATGTTTGAGATATTTTGAAAACTGCAGGGGGGGTTTGGGCAAAGTATGACCCACCACCGGTTTCAGTAATTAGCATGTGTTCGGTAAAAAATTTCGTAATTATCAAACTGCGAATACGTGCAGAGAGCCAGAATTTGGCTCAAAAATATCGCTCAGGCCTCGAAATTGGGATGTTTGAGATATTTTGAAACTGCAGGGGGGTTTGGGCAAAATATGACCCACCGCCGCTTTCAGTAATTGGTATGTGTTCGGTAAAAAATTCGTAATTTCAAACTGCGAATACGTGCAAAGAGCCAGAATTGGCTCAAAAATGTGGCTCAGGCCTCGAAATTGGGATGTTTGAGATATTTTGAAAACTGCAGGGGGGGTTTGGGCAAAATATGACCCACCCGCCGCTTTCAGTAATTGGCATGTGTTTGGTAAAAAATTTAGTAATTTTCAAACTGCGAATACGTGCAGAGAGCCATGAATTTGGCCAAAAATATCGCGCAGGCCTCGAAATTGAGATGTTTGAGATATTTTGAAAACTGCAGGGGGGGTTTGGGCAAAGTATGACCCACCGCCGCTTTCAGTAATTGGGCATGTGTTCGGTAAAAAATTTCGTAATTTTCAAACTGCGAATACGTGCAGAGAACCAGAATTTGGCTCAAAAATATCGCTCAGGCCTCGAAATTGAGATGTTTGAGATATTTTGAAAACTGCAGGGGGGTTTGGGCAAGTATGACCCACCGCCGCTTTTAGTAATTGGCATGTGTTCGGTAAAAAATTTCGTAATTTCAAACTTCGAATAACGTGCAGAAGAGCCAGAATTTGGCTCCAAAATGTGGCTCAGGCCTCGAAATTGGAGTTTTTTGAGATATTTTGAAAACTGCAGGAGGGTTTGGGCAAAATTTGTCCCACTGCCCCTTTCAGTACTTGGCAGATGTTCGGTAAAAAAAAGTTGTATTTTCAAACGGCGAATACGTGCAGAGAGCCAGAATTTGGCTCCAAAATATGGCTTCAGGCCTCGAAATTTGAATGTTTGAGATATTTTGAAAACTGCAGGGGGTTTGGGCAAAATATGTCCCACTGCCGCTTTCAGTACTTGGCATATGTTCAGTAAAAAAAGTCGTATTTCAACTGCGAATACGTGCAGAGAGCCAGAATTTGGCTCCAAAATATTGCTCAGGCCTCGAAATTGGGATGTTTGAGATATTTTTGAAAACTGCAGGGGGTGTTTGGGCAAAGTATGACCCACCGCTGCTTTCAGTAATTGGCATGTGTCGGTAAAAAAATTCGTAATTCAAACTGCGAATACGTGCAGAGAGCCAGAATTTGGCTAAAAAATATCGCTCATGGCCTCGAAGTTGGGATGCTTGAGATATTTTGAAAACTGCAGGGGGGTTTGGGTAAAGTATGACCCACCGCCGCGTTTCAGTTAATTGGCATCGTTGTTCGGTAAAAAAATTCATAATTTCAAACTGCGAATACGTGCAGAGAGCCAGAATTGGCTCAAAAATATCGCTCAGGCCTCGAAATTGGGATGTTTGAGATATTTTGAAATCTGCAGGGGGGTTTGGGCAAATATGACACACGGCCGCTATTCAGTAATTGGCATGTGTTCGATAAAAAATTTCGTTAATTTCAAACTGCGAATACGTGCAGAGAGCCAGAATTTGGCTCAAAAATATCGCTCAGGCCTCGAATTGAGATGTTTGAGATATTATTGAAAACTGCAGGGGGGTTTGGGCAAAATATGACCCACCGCCGCTTTCAGTAATTGGTATGTGTTCGGTAAAAAATTTCGTAATTTCAAACTGCGAATACGGTGCAAAGAGCCAGAATTTGGCTCAAAAAATGTGGCTCAGGCCTCGAAATTGGGATGTTTGGATATTTTGAAAACTGCAGGGGGTTTGGGCAAAATATGACCCACCGCCGCTTTCAGTAATTGTATGTGTTTGGTAAAAAATTAGTAATTTCAAACTGCGAATACGGTCAGAGAGCCAGAATTTGCTCAAAAATATCGACCAGGCCTCGAAATTGGGATGTTTGAGATATTTTGAAAACTGCAGGGGGGTTTGGGCAAATTATGACCACCGCCGCTTTCAGTAATTAGCATGTGTTCGGTAAAAATTTCGTAATTTTCAAACTGCGAATACGTGCAGAGAGCCAGAATTTGGCTCAAAAATACGCTCAGGCCTCGAAATTGGGATGTTTGAGATATTTTGAAAACTGCAGGGGGGTTTGGGCAAAATATGACCCACCGCCGCTTTCAGTAATTGGCAGTGTTCGGTAAAAATTTCGTAATTTCAAACTGCGAATAAATAAGAGAGCCAAATTGGCTCCAAAATGAATATTTTTTTAATATTTTGAATATTCCACTCGCTTTCGCTTTCAATTAAAAAAAAGTTCGTATTTCAAACTGCGAATACGTGCAGAGAGCCAGAATTTGGCTCCAAAATATGGCTCAGGCCTCGAAATTTGATGTTTGAGATATTTTGAAAACTGCAGGGGGTTTGGGCAAAGTATGACCCACGCCGCTTTCAGTAATTGGCATGTGTTCGGTAAAAAAATTCGTAATTTCAAACTGCGAATACGTGAGAGAGCCAGAATTTGGCTCCAAAATATCGCTCAGGCCTCGAAATTGGGATGTTTGAGATATTTTGAAAACTGCAGGGGGGTTTGGGCAAAGTATGACCCACCGCCGCTTTCAGTAATTGGCATGTTCGGTAAAAAAATTGTAATTCAAACTGCGAATACGTGCAGAGAGCCAGAATTTGGCTCAAAAATATCGCTCAGGCCTCGAAATTGGGATGTTTGAGATATTTTGAAACTGCAGGGGGGTTTGGGCAAAATATGACCCACCGCCGCTTTCAGTAATTGGCATGTGTTCGGTAAAAAATTTCGTAATTTCAAACTGCGAATACGTGCAGAGAGCCAGAATTTGGCTCAAAAATATCGCTCAGGCCTCGAAATTGGATGTTTGAGATATTTTGAAACTGCAGGGGGGTTTGGGCAAAATATGACACACGGCCGCTTCAGTAATTGGCATGTGTTCGGTAAAAAATTTCGTAATTTCAAACTGCGAATACGTGCAAGAGAGCCAGAATTTGGCTCAAAAATATCGCTCAGGCCTCGAAATTGGGATGTTTGAGATATTTTGAAAACTGCAGGGGGGTTTGGGCAAAATATGACCCACCGCCGCTTTCAGTAATTGGTATGTGTTCGGTAAAAAATTTCGTAATTTCAAACTGCGAATACGTGCAAGAGCCAGAATTTGGCTCAAAAATATGGCTCAGGCCTCGAAATTGGGATGTTTGAGATATTTTGAAAACTGCAGGGGGTTTGGGCAAAATATGACCCCACCGCCGCTTTCAGTAATTGGCATGTGTTGGTAAAAAATTTAGTAATTTCAAACTGCGAATACGTGCAGAGAGCCAGAATTTGGCTCAAAAATATCGCCAGGCCTCGAAATTGGGATGTTTGAGATATTTTGAAAACTGCAGGGGGGTTTGGGCAAAATATGACCCACCGCCGCTTTCAGTAATTGGTATGTGTTCGGTAAAAATTTCGTAATTTCAAACTGCGAATACGTGCAAAGAGCCAGAATTTGGCTCAAAAATGTGGCTCAGGCCTCGAAATTGAGATGTTTGAGATATTTTGAAAACTGCAGGGGGGTTTGGGCAAAATATGACCCACCGCCGCTTTCAGTAATTGGCATGTGTTCGGTAAAAAATTTCGTAATTTCAAACTCGAATACGTGCAGAGAGCCAGAATTTGGCTCCAAAATGGGCTCAGGCCTCGAAATTGAGTTTTTGAGATATTTGAAAACTGCAGGGGGTTTGGGCAAAATTGTCCCACTGCCCTTTCAGTACTTGGCAGATGTTCGGTAAAAAAGTTGTTTTCAAACTGCGAATACGTGCAGAGAGCCAGAATTTGGCTCCAAAATATGGCTCAGGCCTCGAAATTGAATGTTTGAGATATTTTGAAAACTGCAGGGGGGTTTGGGCAAAAGTATGTCCCACTGCCGATTTCAGTACTTGGCATATGTTCAGTAAAAAAAGTCGTAATTTCAAACTGCGAATACGTGCAGAGAGCCAGAATTTGGCTCCAAAATATGGCTCAGGCCTCGAAATTGGGATGTTTGAGATATTTTGAAAACTGCAGGGGGTTTGGGCAAAGTATGACCCACCGCCGCTTTCAGTAATTGGCATGTGTTCGGTAAAAAAATTCGTAATTTCAAACTGCGAATACGTGCGCAGAGAGCCAGAATTTGGCTAAAAAAATATCGCTCAGGCCTCGAAAGTTGGGATGTTTGAGATATTTTGAAAACTGCAGGGGGGTTTGGGTAAAGTATGAACCCACCGCCGCTTTCAGTAATTGGCATGTGTTCGGTAAAAAAATTCATAATTTCAAACTGCGAATACGTGCAGAGAGCCAGAATTTGGCTCAAAAATATCGCTCAGGCCTCGAAATTGGGATGTTTGAGATATTTTGAAATCTGCAGGGGGGTTTGGGCAAAATATGACACAGCCGCTATCAGTAATTGGCATGTGTTCGGTAAAAAATTTCGTAATTTCAAACTGCGAATACGTGCAGAGAGCCAGAATTTGGCTCAAAAATATCGCTCAGGCCTCGAAATTGAGATGTTTGAGATATTTTGAAAACTGCAGGGGGGTTTGGGCAAAATATGACCCACCGCCGCTTTCAGTAATTGGTATGTGTTCGGTAAAAAATTTAGTAATTTCAAACTGCGAATACGTGCAAGAGCCAGAATTTGGCTCAAAAATGTGGCTCAGGCCTCGAAATTGGGATGTTTGAGATATTTTGAAAACTGCAGGGGGGTTTGGGCAAAATATGACCCACCGCCGCTTTCAGTAATTGGCATGGTTTCGGTAAAAATTTAGTAATTTCAAACTGCGAATACGTGCAGAGAGCCAGAATTTGGCTCAAAAATATCGACCAGGCCTCGAAATTGGGATGTTTGAGATATTTTGAAAACTGCAGGGGGGGTTTGGGCAAAGTATGACCCACCGCCGTTTCAGTAATTAGCATGTGTTCGGTAAAAATTTCGTAATTTCAAACTGCGAATACGTGCAGAGAGCCAGAATTTGGCTCAAAAAATATCGCTCAGGCCTCGAAATTGGGATGTTTGAGATATTTTGAAAACTGCAGGGGGGTTTGGGCAAAATATGACCCACCGCCGCTTCAGTAATTGGTATGTGTTCGGTAAAAAATTTCGTAATTTCAAACTGCGAATACGTGCAAAGAGCCAGAATTTGGCTCAAAAATGTGGCTCAGGCCTCGAAATTGGGATGTTTGAGATATTTTGAAAACTGCAGGGGGGGTTTGGGCAAATATGACCCACCGCCGCTTTCAGTAATTGGCATGTGTTTGGTAAAAAATTTCGTAATTTCAAACTGCGAATACGTGCAGAGAGCCAGAATTTGGCTCAAAAATATCGCTCAGGCCTCGAAATTGAGATGTTTGAGATATTTTGAAAACTGCAGGGGGGTTTGGGCAAAGTATGACCCACCGCCGCTTTCAGTAATTGGCATGTGTTCGGTAAAAAATTTCGTAATTTCAAACTGCGAATACGTGCAGAGACCAGAATTTGGCTCAAAATATGGCTCAGGCCTCGAAATTGAGATGTTTGAGATATTTTGAAAAACTGCAGGGGGGTTTGGGCAAAGTGACCACCGCCGCTTTCAGTAATTGGCATGTGTTCGGTAAAAAAATTCGTAATTTCAAACTGCGAATACGTGCAGAGAGCCAGAATTTGGCTCCAAAATGTGGCTCAGGCCTCGAAATTTGTTTGAGATATTTTGAAAACTGCAGGGGGGTTTGGGCAAAAATTGTCCCACTGCCGCTTTCAGTACTTGGCATATGTTCGGTAAAAAAAGTTCGTAATTTCAAACTGCGAATACGTGCAGAGAGCCAGAATTTGGCTCCAAAAATATGGCTCAGGCCTCGAAATTGGGATGTTTGAGATATTTTGAAAACTGCAGGGGGTTTGGGCAAAGTATGACCCACCGCCGCTTTCAGTAATTGGCATGTGTTCGGTAAAAAAATTCGTAATTTCAAACTGCGAATACGTGCAGAGAGCCAGAATTTGGCTCCAAAATCGCTCAGGCCTCGAAATTGGGATGTTTGAGATATTTTGAAAACTGCAGGGGGGTTTGGGCAAAGTATGACCCACCGGCTTTCAGTAATTGGCATGTGTTCGGAAAAAAATGTAATTTCAAACTGCGAATACGTGCAGAGAGCCAGAATTTGGCTAAAAATATCGCTCAGGCCTCGAAATTGGGATGTTTGAGATATTTGAAAACTGCAGGGGGGTTTGGGCAAAATATGACCCACCGCCGCTTCAGTAATTGGCATGTGTTCGGTAAAAAAAATCGTAATTTCAAACTGCGAATACGTGCAGAGAGCCAGAATTTGGCTCAAAAATATCGCTCAGGCCTCGAAATTGGATGTTTGAGATATTTTGAAACTGCAGGGGGGTTTGGGCAAATATGACCCACCGCCGCTTCAGTAATTGGCATGTGTTCGGTAAAAAATTTCGTAATTTCAAACTGCGAATACGTGCAGAGAGCCAGAATTTGGCTCAAAATATCGCTCAGGCCTCGAAATTGAGATGTTTGAGATATTTTGAAAACTGCAGGGGGTTTGGGCAAATATGACCCACCGCCGCTTTCAGTAATTGGCATGTGTTCGGTAAAAAAATTCGTAATTTCAAACTGCGAATACGTGCAGAGAGCCAGAATTTGGCTCAAAAATGTGCTCAGGCCTCGAAATTGGGATGTTTGAGATATTTTGAAAACTGCAGGGGGGTTTGGGCAAAATATGACCCACCGCCGCTTTCAGTAATTAGCATGTGTTGGTAAAAAATTTCGTAATTTCAAACTGCGAATACGTGCAGAGAGCCAGAATTTGGCTCAAAATATCGCCAGGCCTCGAATTGATGTTTGAGATATTTGAAAACTGCAGGGGGGTTTGGGCAAAATATGACCACCGCCGCTTTCAGTAATTGGTATGTGTGTCGGTAAAAAATTTCGTAATTTCAAACTGCGAATACGTGCAGAGAGCCAGAATTTGGCTCAAAAATATCGCTCAGGCCTCGAAATTGGGATGTTGAGATATTTTGAAAACTGCAGGGGGTTTGGGCAAAATATGACCCACCGCCGCTTTCAGTAATTGGCATGTGTTCGGTAAAAAATTTCGTAATTTCAAACTGCGAATACGTGCAGAGAGCCAGAATTTGGCTCAAAAATATCGCTCAGGCCTCGAAATTGAGATGTTTGAGATATTTTGAAAA
>NW_027190920.1:0-12500 GCF_040958095.1 Procambarus clarkii
GCTGTTGTGACTGTGTTTGCTGGTACAGTTGCGTTGTGACTGTTTGCTGGTACAGTTGCTGTTGTGGACTGTGTTTGCTGGTACAGTTGCTGTTGTGGCTGTGTTTGCTGGTACAGATGCTGTTGTGGCTGTGTTTGCTGGACAGTTGCTGTTGTGACTGTGTTTGTTGGTACAGTGCTGTGTGGCTGTGTTTGCTGGTACAGTTGCTGTTGTGACTGTGTTTGCTGGTACAGTTCTGTTGTGACTGTGTTTGCTGGTTCAGTTGCTGTTGTGGCTGTGTTTGCTGTACAGTTGCTGTTGTGGCAGTGTTTGCTGGTACAGTTGCTGTTGTGGCTGTGTTTGCTGGTACAGTTGCTGTACTGTGTTTGCTGGTACAGTTGCTTTGTGGCTGTGTTTGTGGTACAGTTTCTGTTGTGGCTGTACTTGTTGGTACAGTTGCTGTTGTGGCTGTACTTGTTGGTACAGTTGCTGTTGTGGCTGTACTTGTTGGTACAGTTGCTGTTGTGGCTGTACTTGCTGGTCTGGCTGGTGTGGGGGGTCTGGCTGGTGTGGGAGTCTGGCTGGTGTGGGAGGTCTGGCTGGTGTGGGAGGTCTGGTGGGTGGGGGGTCTGGCAGTATTTTCTACAACCTAGCCTAAACTAACCTAACTTAACCTGCCAACCTAGCTATTTCCTAGTCAAAACAAACATAACCTAATCTAAGCTAACCTAACCTAACCTAACGTAACTAACTCCTGGATACCTATTTACTGTTAGGTGAATAGATGTATTCGGTGATAGGAAACGCTACCTACAATTACAGCCCTTCTTCTTTTTCTATTTCTACAAACCTAGCCTATTTCCTAGCCTAAACTAACCTAACCTAAGGTAAATCTAAACTAACTCCTGGATACCTATTTACTGCTACGTGAACAGAGAAGACACGCTACCAACAATTACTGCCCTATTTCTATTTCACAAAAATAGCCTATTTCTTAGCCTAAACTAATCTAACCTAATTAAACCTAACCTAACCTAATCTACCTTACCTATATATATACTTCACTACTCACTATCATCATCACTACCACACTACTCACTAACATCATCACTACCTCACTACTCACCTCATCATCACTACCACAATACTCACTAACATCATCACTACCTCCCTACTCACCATCACTACCTCACTACTCACCATCACTACCACACTACTCACCATCATCACTACCACACTACTCACCATCATCATCACTACTCTCTACTCACCATCATCATCACTACCTCTCTACTCACCATCATCATTACCTCACTACTCACCATCACCATCACTACCTCACTATCATCATCACTACCTCTCTACTCACCATCATCATCATACCTCACTACTCACCATCAGTACCACACTACTCACCATCATCACTACCTCACTACTCACCATCACTACCACACTACTCACCATCATCACTACCTCACTACTCACTAACATCATCACTTCCTGACTACTCACTATCATCATCACTACTCACCATCATCACTACCACACTACTCATAAACATCATCACTACCACACTACTCACCAACCTCACTACTCACCATCATCACTACACACTACTCATAAACATCATCACTACCACACTACTCACCATCACCACTACCACACTACTCTTAACCATCATCACTACCTCACCATCATCATCACTACCACACTACTCACCATCATCACTACCACACTACTCTTAACCATCATCACTACCTCACCATCATCACTACCTCACACTACCTCACTATCATCATCACTACCTCACCATCATCATCACTACCTCACTACTCACCATCATCACTACACAATACTCACCATCATCATCACTACACAATACTCACGATCAACATCACTAACCACACTACTTAGCAACACCATCACTACCTCACTACTCACCATCATCATCACTATCACACTACTCACCATCATCATCACTACCTCACTACTCACCATCGTCATCACTACCTCACTACTCACTATCATCATCACTACCACAATACTCACGATCAACATCACTAACCACACTACTCACTATCATCATCACTACCACACTACTCACCATCATCACTACCACACTATTCACTATCATCACTACCTCACTACTCACCATCATCACTACCACTACTCTCTATCATACACTTCTCACCATCAGCATCACTACCTCACTATCTTCATCACTACCACACTACTCACCATCATCATCACTACCACACTATTCACTATCATCATCACTACCTCACTACTCACCATCATCATCACTACCACACTACTCTCACCATCATCATAACTACCTCACTACTCACTATCATCATCACTACCACTACTCATCATCATCATCACTACCACACTACTCACTGTCATCACTTCTATCACTACTCACCATCATCATCACTACCACACTACTCACCTCATCATCACTACCACACTACTCACCATCATCATCACTACCTCACTACTCACTATCATCATCACTACCTCACTACTCACCATCATCACTACCTCACTAATCACTATCATCATCACTACTCACCATCATCATCACTACCACACTATTCACTATCATTATCACTACCACACTACTCACCATCATCATCACTACCACACTATTCACTATCATCATCACTACCTCACTATCACCATCACTACCTCACTATCATAATAACTACCACACTACTCACCATCATCATCACTACCACACTATTCACTATCATCATCACTACTCACTATCATCACTTCTATCACTTCTCACCATCATCATCACTACCACACTATTCACCATCATCACTACAACACTACTCACTATCATCATCACTACCACACTATTCACTATCATCATCACTACCATACTACTCACCATCATCATCTTTACCTCACTACTCACCATCATCATCACTACATCACTATCATCATCACTACCACACTACTCACCATCATCATCACTACCACACTACTCACCATCATCATCACTACCTCACTACTCACCATCATCATCACTACCTCACTACTCACTATCATCATCACTACCTCACTACTCACCATCATCACTACCACACTACTCACTATCATCACTTCTCACCATCATCATCACTACCTCACTACTCACTATCATCATCACTACCACACTATTCACCATCATCATCACTACCACACTTCACTATCATCATCACTACCACACTACTCACCATCATCATCACTACCTCACTACTCACCATCATCATCACTACCACACTACTCCCATCATCATCACTACCACACTTCACCATCATCATCACTACCTCACTACTCACTATCATCATCACTACCACACTATTCACTATCATCATCACTACCACACTATTCCCATCATCATCACTACCACACTACTCACCATCATCATCACTACCTCACTACTCACCATCATCACTACTCACTATCACTACCACACTACTCACCGAGTAGTGTGGTGGTGATGATACTGAGTAGTGTGGTAGTGATGATGGTGAGTAGTGTGGTAGTGATGATGTTTATGAGTAGTGTGGTAGTGATGATGGTGGGTAGTGATAATGGTGAGTAGTGATGATGATGATGATGGTGAGTAGTGAGGAAGTGATGATGTTAGTGAGTAGTGAGGAATGATGATGGCGTGAGTAGAAAGTAGTGATGATGATGGTGAGTAGTGAGGTAGTGATGATGGTGAGTAGTGTGGTAGTGATGGTGAGTAGTGAGGTAGTGATGATGATGGTGAGTAGTGGTGGTAGTGATGGTGAGTAGTGAGGTAGTGATGATGATGGTGAGTAGTGAGGTAATGATGATGATGGCGAGTAGTGTGGTAGTGATGATGTTAGTGAGTAGAGAGGTAATGATGATGATGGTGAGTAGTGTGGTAGTGATGATGATGGTGAGGTAGTGATGATGATGGTGAGTAGAGAGGTAGTGATGATGTTAGTGAGTAGAGGGTAGTGATGATGATGGTGAGTAGAGAGGTAGTGATGATGATGGTGAGGTAGTGATGATGATGGTGAGTAATGAGGTAATGGTGATGGTGAGTAGAGAGGTAGTGATGATGATGGTGAGTAGAGAGGTAGTGATGATGATGGTGAGTAGTGGGTAGTGATGATGTTAGTGAGTAGTGTGGTAGTGATGATGATAGTGAGTAGTGAAGTTATATATAGGTAAGGTTAGATTAGGTTAGGTTAGGTTTAATTAGGTTAGATTAGTTTAGGCTAAGAAATAGGCTATTTTTGTTGAAATAGAAATAGGGCAGTAATTGTTGGTAGCGTGTCTTCTCTGTTCACGTAGCAGTAAATAAGTATCCAGGAGTTAGTTAGATTACCTTAGGTTAGGTTAGTTTAGGCTAGGAAATAGGCTAGGTTTGTAGAAATAGAAAAAGAAGAAGGGCTGTAATTGTAGGTAGCGTTTCCTATCACCGAATACATCTATTCACCTAACAGTAAATAGGTATCCAGGAGTTAGTTACGTTAGGTTAGGTTAGGTTAGCTTAGATTAGGATATGTTTGTTTTGACTAGGAAATAGGCTAGGTTTGCAGGTTAAGTTAGGTTAGTTTAGGCTAGGTTTGTAGAAATAGAAATAGAAAAAGGGCTGTAATTGTTGGTAGCCTATCTAACGTAACCAAGGAACCTAACCAACTAACCTAATCAACCAACGTAACCAACCAACCTAACCAACAACCTAACCAACGTAACCAACCAACCTAACCAATGTAACCAACCTAAGCAACCAACTAGACAAGCAACCTAAGCAACCTAACCTAACCAACCAACCAACCTAACCAACCAACCAACCTAACCTAACCTAACCTAACCTAACCTAACTAACCTAACAAACCAACCTAACTAACCAACCAACCAACCTAAGCTATCTAACCTAACCAACCAACCTATCCAACCAACCTTAGCTATCTAACCTAACCAACCAACCTAAGCTATCTAGCCTAACCAACCAACCTAAGCTATCTAACCTAACCAACCAACCTAAGCTATCTACCTAACCAAGCAACCTAACCAAGCTACCTAACCAACCAACCTAAGCAACCAACCTAAGCAACCAACCTAAGCAACCAACCTAAGCAACCTAACCTAACCAACCTAACCTAACCAACCAACTTAAGCAACCTAACCTAACCAACCTAACCTAACCAACCAACGTAACCAACCAACCTAACCAACCAACCTAACCAATGTAACCAACCAACCTAACCAACGTAACCAACCAACCTAACCAATGTAACCAACCTAAGCAACCAACCTAAGCAAGCAACCTAAGCAACCTAACCTAACCAACCAACCAACCTAACCAACCAACCAACTTAACCTAACCTAACCTAACCTAACCTAACCTAACTAACCTAACAAACCAACCTAACTAACCAACCAAAACCTAAGCTATCTAACCTAACCAACCAACCTATCCAACCAACCTTAGCAATCTAACCTAACCAACCAACCTAAGCTATCTAGCCTAACCAACCAACCTAAGCTATCTAACCTAACCAACCAACCTAAGCTATCTAACCTAACCAAGCACCTAACCAAGCTACCTAACCAACCAACCTAAGCAACCAACCTAAGCAACCAACCTAAGCAACCAACCTAAGCAACCTAACCTAACCAACCTAACCTAACCAACCAACCTAAGCAACCTAACCTAACCAACCTAACCTAACCAACCAACCTAACCAACCTACCAACCAACCTAACCTAACCAACCAACTAACCAACCTAACAAACCAACCTAACTAACCAACCAACCTAACCAAACAACCTAAGCTATCTAACCTAACCAACCAACCTAAGCTATCTAATTTACCAACCAACCAAAGCTATCTAACCTAACCAAGCACCCTAATCAACCAACATAACCAAGCAACCTAACCAACCAACCTAACCTAACAACCTAACCTAACCTAACACAACCAAACTAACCTAACCTAACCTAACCAACCAACCACCTAACCAACGTAACCAACCAACCAACGTAACCAACCAACCTAACCAACGTAACCAACCATCCTAACCAACGTGACCAACCAACCTAACCAATGTAATAACGTAAACCAACTTAAGTTGGTTAGTACCAACGTAACCACCTAAGCAACCTAACCTAACCAACCAACCTAACCAACCTAACCAAAACCAACCTAACCAACCTAACCAACCAACCTAACCAACCAACCTAAGCAACCTAACCTAACCAACCAACCTAACCAACCTAACCAAACCAACCTAACCAACCAACCAACCTAACTAACCAACCAACGTAACCAATGTAAACTATCTAACCTAACCAACCAATGTAACTAACCTAACCAACCAACCTAAGCTATCTAATCTAACCAAGGAACCTAACCAACCAACCTAACCAACCTAAGCTATCTAACCTAACCAATCAACCTAACTAACCTAACCAAACCAACCTAACCAACGTAACCAACCTAACCAACCAACCTAACCTAACCTAACCTAACCAACCAACCAACCCAACCTAACCTAACCAACCAACCTAAGCAATCTAACCTAACCAACCAACCTAACCAACCAACCAACCTAACCAACCTAAGCAATCTAACCTAACCAACTAACCTAACCAACTAACCTAACCAACCAACTTAAGCTATCTAACCTAACCAAGCAACCTAATCAACCACCTAACCAACCAACGTAACCAACCAACCAACCTAAGCTATCTAACCTAACCAACCAACCTAAGCTATCTAACCTAACCAAGCAACCTAACCAACCAACCTAACTAACCTAACCAAGCAACCTAAGCTATCTAACCTAACCAAGCAACCTACCCTGAGCAACCTAACCTAACCAACGTAACCAACCAACCTAAGCAATGTAACCTAACCTGAGCAACCTAACCTGAGCAACCTAACCTGAGCAACCTAACCAACCAACCAACCTAACCAACCAACCTAACCAACCAACCTAACCTAACCAACCTAACCAACCAACCTAACCAACCACCCTAAACCAACCTAACCAACCAACCAACCTAACCAACCAACCAACCTAACCTGAGCAACCTAACCAACCAACCAACCTAACCAACCAACCTAACCTAACCAACCTAACCAACCAACCTAACCTAACCAACCTAACCTAACCTACCAACCTAACCAACCAACCAACCTAACCAACCAACCTAACTAACCAACCACCTAACCTAACCAACCACCAACCTAACCTAACCAACCAACCAACCTAACCAACCAACCAACCTAACCTAACCAACCTAACCTAACCAACCTTAACCTAACCAACCTAACCTAACCTAACCAACCTAACCTAACCAACCAACCTAACCTAACCAACCAACCAACCTAACCAACCAACCAACCTAACCAACCAACCTAACCTAACCAACCAACCTAACCTAACCACCCAACCAACCTAACCAACCAACCTAACCTAACCAACCTAACCAACCAACCTAACCAACCAACCTAACCAACCTAACCAACCAACCAACCTAACCAACCAACCTAACCAACCAACCTAACCAACCAACCTAACCTAACTAACCAACCTAACCAACCAACCTAACCAACCAACCAACCTAACCAACCAACCTAACCTACCGACCTAACCAACCAACCGACCTAACCAACCAACCGACCTAACCAACCAACCTAACCAACCAACCTAACCAACCAACCTAACCAACCTAATTATGTTATTATATTATTATTATTATTATATTATTATCATATTATTATTATTATTATATATTATATTATTATATTATTATTATTATTATTATATATTATATTATATTATTATTATTATTATTAATATATTATATTATTATTATACAACCTTATTATATTATCAACTCCCTTCTTATTATCTGACACCAACCTTCGGTTCGTGTCAGAGTCCATGAGTGTCCGTGTGCGTGTCCGTGTGAGTGTCCGTGTCCGTGTATCCAAGGGGTTTTGGGTCCAGGAAGCTATTTGTGTCGACCCAAATTGCCTCCCTTCTCCCCACCTGAAATCCAGGTGGATTGAAAGACCTGCCCGAGGTCAGTGGATCCAGGTATCCGTCCGTGGCCCCCCGGACTTCAACCCTTCCCCACATTCCAAGGAGTCGGTCAATCAATCTTCGGCTATCCAGAGAATCCTATCGAAACTGATGCTCCTACAGGAGGGGACACACAGAGAAATCTGTGCCCTGTACTTGCAACCGTTCCGACAGGCTCGAACGCAGATCTATCCGGATTAGGAACTTGTTCTATCCGACTAGGCCACGCTGGAGTTGCCTTCTGAATCAAATTTGGCACTTGTATTTATATCTCATAGCAAGGTTAGTTAGTGTCTATTTATCAACAGTTGCAATGATTGATATGTTAAGTTGTTAATTTGTGTTGACAGTTAGAAATACCAGACAGCTTTGTTTGATAAGGTTGCAGTCCCGTGAGGCAGTGTTATGGATGAATATTGGAGAATTTAGGCTAACTGACATGTGTGTGTGTGTGTGTGTGTGTGTGTGTGTACTCACCTAGTTGTGTTTGCGGGGGTTGAGCTCTGGCTCTTTGGTCCCGCCTCTCAACCGTCAATCAACAGGTATACAGATTCCTGAGCCTATTGGGCTCTATCATATCTACACTTGAAACTGTGTATGGAGTCAGCCTCCACCACATCACCTCCTAATGCATTCCATTTGTCAACCACTCTGACACTAAACAAGTTCTTTCAAATATCTCTGTGGCTCATTTGGGCACTCAGTTTCCACCTGTGTCCCCTGTGTCCCCTGTGTCAACCGACTGTCTCACCACTCGGCTGTTAAAGGCTTTGTCTCAGGTTAGTGTGGGTCACCCAGGTGTGGGAGGAGACACAGGTGTGGGTGTTGGTGCAGGTGTGGGAGACCATGTAGGTGTGGAGGACCACAGATACTAGGGGGGGGGGGGAAATGACGATGATGTGTGAGATGACGGGTGTGGCATGTGATATTGGTACATATGAGACTGGGTGTTTAGAAATATGTGGTTTTGGGGGGTGAGTGAGAGTGAGTGAACTGTGAGGGTGAGAGTGAGTGAACTGTGAGGGTGAGAGTGAGTGACTGTGAGAGAGGGTGAGTGAGAGTGATTGGACTGTAAGAGAGGGTGAGTGAGAGTGAATGGACTGTGAGAAGGGTGAGTGAGTGGGTGGAGGTTGGTGTGAAATGTCAGCAGGTGAGAGGGTCCACAGTAGTTTCCCCTCACCCCGT
Source organism: Procambarus clarkii (assembly GCF_040958095.1). Taxonomy (NCBI): domain Eukaryota; kingdom Metazoa; phylum Arthropoda; class Malacostraca; order Decapoda; family Cambaridae; genus Procambarus; species Procambarus clarkii. Next base: position 9,235 of record NW_027190920.1, read on the forward strand.
CCCCTTCCCCCTCATCCACCTACACTTTCATCCTCATCCACCTGCCTCTTCACTCCAGGACCCCCCCCCCCCCACACATCTGCCCTTTCCTCATAACTCCTCATCTGCCATCTGAGGCCAGTGGCACTCACCTCCCCCCCCCCTACATCTGAGTGCCTCACACACACTTGTATGCCGCTAGCAGGTGTGTGTGTGACGTGTGTATGAAGCCCTCATGTATGCTGCCCTCACGTCTATGCTTCCCATATGAGTATGCTGCACAGGCACATGTGCAGTCTGCGAGCCTGTCACCCACGCTCCTGTGCCTCATGACACTCGTGAGGTACACATACACACACACTCATATTTGGCCAACACACTCATGCCGCCCACATACTCATGCCGCCCACATACTCATGCCGCCCACATACTCATGCCGCCCATGGACTCATAGCACCGCCAAACCCATGAGTGTTCATCAATAAACACTCGGGCGTAATAGACGCATTCCAGCACATATGTACGCCCGCACATACGTATACCCGCACGTACGTACGTCCGCACATATGTACGCCCACACGTACACACTGGGAAGCATACACGAACCGCCCTCTCAGACCACCTCGGTAGTTATATAAGTATTTGCGATGGTCCGAAAGCATATTACGGTTTCAGTGATAGCCTACTGACAAACAGGGAAATGAACCTTTGTCCTAAACAGAAATTATTCTCAAGTTATACATTTATTGTAATATAAATCCAGACGGGACACCACGAGCGAAGCTCTCGTCATGTAAGTACATTTAGGTAGTTACGCACACACACACATATATGTAAACAAAACACATAGCCTGTTATACAGGAATTGTAGGTTTATATCTACAGATGACTGGAAGGAAGAGAGACCACGTGGTTTAAGCTGTATATATGTTGTTGTTGTTGAGTTAGGGGCGACGACGATCGTGGGATCGGATGCGCCCCGGCGTACCCGTGAAGGGTGAATCGCAGAAAAGCCAGAAGAGGCGAAACGCCAAGCCAAAACGCGAAACGAGTGACGCCAAGCACTAGAAACTAATATGCCACACGGCAAAGCAACGCACAAAGGGAGAGGCAGAAGCACATAATAGAACAGGGCAAACAAACAGCCAGAAGGGCACACAGCACGTCATAGAGCAAACACACAATAAATCAGAGCACAAACTTGCCCGGGAACTTGGCCCGCGGGAATCTTACATTGAACGCCTCCCAGAGCACCCATTGCCAAGGGTCTCGTCCATCCACCGGTGACGCCATAACATCTGGAACCGGGGCAACAAACACCTGCAAACTGGGGACCCAGATGGTAGTACTCATGAGGCGAGAAGTCGCCACTCGCCCCCACAGGAAGGGAACTTGCCCCCCACGAAAACACTCCGGTCCGTCAGACAGCAGTAACTCGGCAATCTTCGACCAGTGACCCGGTGGCATCACAGACGCCAGCAACACGTACCCCAGGGCCCCAACGCGCACCCGCACCACAGGGGTACCCGTGGCCCCGGGCACACCACCAGACGACAGCAGGGAACCCGGACGGCACGCATCCTTCCGTAACGTCACCACCAGGCCACGCCCAGCACCAGAGTCCACACCATCCCTGGCAGCGGGAGCCACCACCCCCCACTGTGGAGAGTCCCCCGGCGGAGAAAGAACCGAAGGCACGTCCGAGACACAGGCACCAGCACCGGCAGGCACATGGACCTTCGCCACCACGAACCGCGGAGACATCGACGCATCCGTATCCACACTGTCAACATCTGAAGCCCCACAGTCACTGAAGTCACCAACGTCGGCCCAGGAAGAAGACGAACGCCGGGAACGTTTGAGCACCGGCCGGATATCGTCCACAGCCGGTAAGTGACCCAGAAACACGGGTACCACGAGCCGAAGGAACCGATGCCAGGACGGCAGCAGCCTCTACCACAGGGGGAACCGGGCCACACACAGCAGGAGGCTCCGCAGCCACCCCAGCACCCAGCACATCCGGGACCGAGTCACGGACACAGGGCCAGGCGCAGCATCAGAAGACGAGGGAGAAGACAGTGACGTCACACAGGGAGCTCCAGGGAGGGCCACGGGAGCAGCTGGGACAGCGACAGGATCAGGCAGACCAACTGACGGTACCTCAAGAACCGGAGGAGGGACGGCAACAACCGGAGGAGGGACGGCAACAACCGGAGGAGGGACGGCAACAACCGGAGGAGGGACGGCAACAACCGGAGGAGGGACGGCAACAACCGGAGGAGGGACGGCAACAACCGAGGAGGGACGGCAACAACCGGAGGAGGGACGGCAACAACCGGAGGAACGGCAGGCGCCGCCGGGAAGCTGCAGCAGCAGACGGGACGCGCACCACCTCATCAACATCACCGGAGACTGCCTCCAGAGGGAGCGGCGGGAAATCCTCGTCGCGGAACAAGTTGACAGGAGCAGCAGGGGCCTCAGAGCACCCGGCAGCCTGATGCCCCAACAGGCCACACCGGAAACAGGTACGAGGCTGCCGGGCATAATACACCCGGACGTAGTACCCCATAAGCCGGACAGAAGAAGGTATATCCGACCGCAGGCGCATCCCCAACATGCGAATGTTTGTACGCCTCCCAGCATACCGCCCCGAGGAGAGCGTGTTCACCCGCACGCTGACAACAGTACCAAAACCCCCGAAGTAACGCCGGAGGAGGTCATCAGGGAACTCCAGGGGCGCACCATGGACACTGACATAAGTCAGGGCACCACTGCGGTCCGAAATCGCCACAGAGCCGGCATCGTCTGGCAACGGCAACGTACGCCCCCGTACCGACGGAGGAAGTCCCGGTACTCGTCCTCCCCCACGCCCGTAACTAGCTCCACACCGTAAACAGCTTCCACCGGGACACGAAGCATGTCACACATCACCATCTCGATGGTCGGATAACCAGCCTTACAAGTGAACTCCAGGCCCACGGAGTTCACACGCTGAACAGGAGGAAGATGGCCCCCATGTCAGGACTGCCACGTCAACGCAGCCAGGCAGGCAACAAAACTGGTAGGGCAGAGACGCCCACAACACCTGGCGACCAAAACAGTAAACAACTCCAACAGCCACGGAGGGTCGGTAAACGTCCTCACTCCACGGCTGCTAGCAGTCGACCTAAGCTGTATATATAGAACAGATCCACGAGGCTTCCTCCTCTAACAACAACAACAACAACTGCAATCCGAGCCGTTTTCGACACTATAGGCGTCTGAATCCAAACATGAGAAAATCCACA
>NW_027190920.1:17500-22427 GCF_040958095.1 Procambarus clarkii
TATTTACTGTTAGGTGAATAGATGTATTCGGTGATAGGAAACGCTACCTACAATTACAGCCCTTCTTCTTTTTCTATTTCTACAAACCTAGCCTATTTCCTAGCCTAAACTAACCTAACCTAAGGTAATCTAACTAACTCCTGGATACCTATTTACTGCTACGTGAACAGAGAAGACACGCTACCAACAATTACAGCCCTATTTCTATTTCAACAAAAATAGCCTATTTCTTAGCCTAAACTAATCTAACCTAATTAAACCTAACCTAACCTAATCTAACCTTACCTATATATATACTTCACTACTCACTATCATCATCACTACCACACTACTCACTAACATCATCACTACCTCACTACTCACCATCATCATCACTACCACAATGTTCACTAACATCATCACTACCTCACTACTCACCATCATCATCATTACCTCACTACTCACCATCACTACCACACTACTCACCATCATCACTACCACACTACTCACCATCATCATCATTACCTCACTACTCACCATCACTACCACACTACTCACCATCATCACTACCTCACTACTCACTAACATCATCACTTCCTCACTACCCACCATCATCATCACTACCTCTCTACTCACCATCATCATCACTACCTCTCTACTCACCATCATCATTACCTCACTACTCACCATCATCATCACTACCTCACCATCATCATCACTACCTCTCTACTCACCATCATCATCACTACCTTTCTACTCACCATCATCATTATTACCTCACTACTAACCATCATCATCACTACCTCACTATCATCATCATCATCATTACCTCACTACTCACCATCACTACCACCTACTCACCATCATCACTACCTCACTACTCACCATCACTACCACACTACTCACCATCATCACTACCTCACTACTCACTAACATCATCACTTCCTCACTACTCACTATCATCATCACTACTCACCATCATCACTACTCACCATCATCACTACCACACTACTCATAAACATCATCACAACCACACTACTCACCATCATCACTACCACACTAATCATAAACATCATCACTACCACACTACTCACCATCATCACTACCACACTACTCTTAACCATCATCACTACCTCACCATCATCATCACTACCACACTACTCACCATCATCACTACCACACTACTCTTAACCATCATCACTACCTCACCATCATCATCACTACCTCACCATCATCACTACCTCACCATCATCATCACTACCTCACTACTCACCATCATCACTACCACAATACTCACCATCATCATCACTACCACAATACTCACGATCAACATCACTAACCACACTACTTAGCAACACCATCACTACCTCACTACTCACCATCATCATCACTATCACACTACTCACCATCATCATCACTACCTCACTATTCACCATCATCATCACTACCTCACTACTCACTATCATCATCACTACTACAATACTCCACGATTCAACATCACTAACCACACTACTCACTATCATCATCACTACCACACTACTCACCATCATCACTACCATACTATTCACTATCATCACTACCTCACTACTCACCATCATCACTACCACTACTCTCTATCATCACTTCTCACCATCAGCGTCACTACCTCACTATCATCATCACTACCACACTACTCACCATCATCATCACTACCACACTATTCACTATCATCATCACTACCTCACTACTCACCATCATCATCACTACCACACTACTCACCATCATCATAAACTACCTCACTACTCACTATCATCATCACTACCACACTACTCACCATCATCATCACTACCACACTACTCACTCTCATCACTTCTATCACTACTCACCATCATCATCACTACCACACTACTCACCATCATCATCACTACCACACTAACTCACCATCATCATCACTACCTCACTACTCACTATCATCATCACTACCTCACTACTCACCATCATCACTACCTCACTACTCACTATCATCATCACTACTCACCATCATCATCACTACCACACTATTCACTATCATTATCACTACCACAGTACTCACCATCATCATCACTACCACACTATTCACTATCATCATCACTACCTCACTATCACCATCACTACCTCACTATCATAATAACTACCACACTACTCACCATCATCATCACTACAACACTATTCACTATCATCATCACTACTCACTATCATCACTCTATCACTTCTCACCATCATCATCACTACCCACACTATTCAACCATCATCACTACTACACTACTCACTATCATCATCACTACCACACTATTCACTATCATCATCACTACCACACTACTCACCATCATCATCTTTACCTCACTACTCACCATCATCATCACTACATCACTATCATCATCACTACCACACTACTCACCATCATCATCACTACCACACTACTCACCATCATCATCACTACCTCACTACTCACCATCATCATCACTACCTCACTACTCACTATCATCATCACTACCTCACTACTCACCATCATCACTACCACACTACTCACTATCATCACTTCTCACCATCATCATCACTACCTCACTACTCACTATCATCATCACTACCACACTATTCACCATCATCATCACTACCACACTTCACTATCATCATCACTACCACACTACTCACCATCATCATCACTACCTCACTACTCACCATCATCATCACTACCACACTACTCACCATCATCATCACTACCTCACTACTCACCATCATCATCACTACCACACTACTCACCATCATCATCACTACCACACTTCACCATCATCATCACTACCTCACTACTCACTATCATCATCACTACCACACTATTCACTATCATCATCACTACCACACTACTCACCATCATCATCACTACCACACTACTCACCATCATCATCACTACCTCACTACTCACCATCATCACTACTCACTATCACTACCACACTACTCACCGAGTAGTGTGGTAGTGATGATAGTGAGTAGTGTGGTAGTGATGATGGTGAGTAGTGTTGTAGGATGTTATGAGTAGTGTGGTAGTGATGATGGTGGGTAGTGATAATGGTGAGTAGTGATGATGATGATGATGGTGAGTAGTGAGGAAGTGATGATGTTAGTGAGTAGTGAGGAAATGATGATGGTGGTGAGTAGAGAAGTAGTGATGATGATGGTGAGTATGGAGGTAGTGATGATGGTGAGTAGTGTGGTAGTGATGGTGGTGAGTAGAGAAGTAGTGATGATGATGGTGAGTAGTGAGGTAGTGATGATGGTGAGTAGTGTGGTAAGTGATGGTGAGTAGTGAGGTAATGTTGATGATGGTGAGTAGTGAGGTAATGATGACGATGGCGAGTAGTGTGGTAGTGATGATGTTTTAGTGAGTAGAGAGGTAGTGATGATGATGGTGAGTAGAGAGGTAGTGATGATGATGGTGAGTAGGAGGTAATGATGATGATGGCGAGTAGGTGGTGGTAGTGATGATGTTAGTGAGTAGAGAGGTAGTGATGATGATGGTGAGTAAGAGAGGTAGTGATGATGATGGTGAGGTAGTGATGATGATGGTGAGTAGTGAGGTAATGATGATGGTGATTAGAGAGGTAGTGATGATGATGGTGAGTAGAGAGGTAGTGATGATGATGGTGAGTAGTGAGGTAGTGATGATGTTAGTGAGTAGTGTGGTAGTGATGATGATGGTGAGTAGTGAGGTAGTGATGATGTTAGTGAGTATTGTGGTAGTGATGATGATGGTGAGTCGTGAGGTAGTGATGATGTTAGTGGAGTATTGTGGTAGTGATGATGATGGTGAGTAGTGAGGTAGTGATGAGTTAGTGAGTAGTGTGGTAGTGATGATGTTGGTGAGTAGTGAGGTAGTGATGATGATGGTGAATAGAGAGGGTAGTGATGATGATGGTGAGTAGTGAGGTAGTGATGATGTTAGTGAGTATTGTGGTAGTGATGATGATGGTGAGTAGTGAGGTAGTGATGATGATGGTGAGTAGAGAGGTAGTGATGATGATGGTGAGTAGTGAGGTAGTGATGATGTTAGTGAGTAGTGTGGTAGTGATGATGATGGTGAGTAGAGAGGTAGTGATGATGTTAGTGAGTAGAGAGGTAGTGATGATGATGGTGAGTAGAGAGGTAGTGATGATGATGGTGAGGTAGTGATGATGATGGTGGAGTATGAGGTAATGATGATGGTGAGTAGAGAGGTAGTGATGATTGATGGTGAGTAGAGAGGTAGTGATGATGATGGTGAGTAGTGAGGTAGTGATGATTTAGTGAGTAGTGTGGTAGTGATGATGATAGTGAGTAGTGAAGTATATATATAGGTAAGGTTAGATTAGGTTAGGTTAGGTTTAATTAGGTTAGATTAGTTTAGGCTAAGAAATAGGCTATTTTTGTTGAAATAGAAATAGGGCAGTAATTGTTGGTAGCGTGTCTTCTCTGTTCACGTAGCAGTAAATAGGTATCCAGGAGTTAGTTAGATTACCTTAGGTTAGGTTAGTTTAGGCTAGGAAATAGGCTAGGTTTGTAGAAATAGAAAAGAAGAAGGGCTGTAATTGTAGGTAGCGTTTCCTATCACCGAATACATCTATTCACCTAACAGTAAATAGGTATCCAGGAGTTAGTTACGTTAGGTTAGGTTAGGTTAGCTTAGATTAGGTTATGTTTGTTTTGACTAGGAAATAGGCTAGGTTGCAGGTTAAGTTAGGTTAGTTTAGGCTAGGTTTGTAGAAATAGAAATAGAAAAAGGGCTGTAATTGTTGGTAGCCTATCTAACCTAACCAAGGAACCTAACCAACCAACCTAATCAACCAAGTAACCAACCAACCTAATCAACCAACGTAACCAACCAACCTAATCAACCAACGTAACCAACCAACCTAATCAACCAACCTAACCAACCAACCTAACCAACCAACTAACCAAC
>NW_027190921.1:0-22369 GCF_040958095.1 Procambarus clarkii
AAAATTATAATACAGTTAAACGCCAGGGACAGTAACTTCACTAATATTCATTTATATTCGTATTCATTTACTATACGTACATATTCATGTATATACGTACCATAAACATGCCCATATACGTCCCATACACATGCCCATATAAGTACCAAACACATGCCCATATAAGTACCATACACATACCCATATAAGTACCAAACAAATGCCCACATACGTGCCATACACATGCCCAAATAAGTAACATACGTATGCCCATAGAGGTACCATACAAAAGCTTTTATAAGTAACATACATATGCCCAAGTAAGTACCATACCTCTGCCCTTATAAGTACAAAATATATGTCCTTATACGTATCATACATATGCCCTTATAATTACAATACATATTCCATTAAAAGTACCATTCATGTGCCAATTTAAGTACCATACATATGCCTATATAAGTAGCATACATATTCCCATATACGTTCCATGCATAGTAGTCTCTAAGAATATGAGGAATATAGATATAATATTATTTTGAGTATCCATTTATTATTTAGCTCATTATAATTATTATTATATTTTTTACAACTCATTTTCCTTTGTAATTTGTTGAGAAAACACGATGATATGTTTGACATTTGAAGTCCCTTTATCTCAGTAAATATAGCAGTATAGGCCTTAATATTTAAAATTAGCAAAGAAAGACTTAACAGAAAGAAATGTAAATTGTTGTGGTAAACACAATGGTAACATTTTCAAAACGATTCTATGGCTGGTTTTGATTTTGAGTTTTGAGAAAAATGACGATTTCGGCCGGGCTCGTGTTCTTCGCAGGCGGCGGACTGTACCCCATGTTTGTCTTCATCCTCTGGTCAAGTTTTTATTACTTGATTTAATCATTGTCTATCTTCTCTATCTATAAAACAAGTATGACTGTCTGTGTAAGGTAGAAGGCAAGAAGAAACTTGGAACTGAACTTTGTACGGTAACTGATCCAGTTACATGACATCAAAAATTATAATACAGTTAAACGCCAGGGACAGTAACTTCACTAATATTCATTTATATTCGTATTCATTTATATACGTACATATTCATGTATATACGTACCATAAACATGCCCATATACGTCCCATACACATGCCCATATAAGTACCAAACACATGCCCATATAAGTACCATACACATACCCATATAAGTACCAAACAAATGCCCACATACGTGCCATACACATGCCCAAATAAGTAACATACGTATGCCCATAGAGGTACCATACAAAAGCTTTTATAAGTAACATACATATGCCCAAGTAAGTACCATACCTCTGCCCTTATAAGTACAAAATATATGTCCTTATACGTATCATACATATGCCCTTATAATTACAATACATATTCCATTAAAAGTACCATTCATGTGCCAATTTAAGTACCATACATATGCCTATATAAGTAGCATACATATTCCCATATACGTTCCATGCATAGTAGTCTCTAAGAATATGAGGAATATAGATATAATATTATTTTGAGTATCCATTTATTATTTAGCTCATTATAATTATTATTATATTTTTTACAACTCATTTTCCTTTGTAATTTGTTGAGAAAACACGATGATATGTTTGACATTTGAAGTCCCTTTATCTCAGTAAATATAGCAGTATAGGCCTTAATATTTAAAATTAGCAAAGAAAGACTTAACAGAAAGAAATGTAAATTGTTGTGGTAAACACAATGGTAACATTTTCAAAACGATTCTATGGCTGGTTTTGATTTTGAGTTTTGAGAAAAATGACGATTTCGGCCGGGCTCGTGTTCTTCGCAGGCGGCGGACTGTACCCCATGTTTGTCTTCATCCTCTGGTCAAGTTTTTATTACTTGATTTAATCATTGTCTATCTTCTCTATCTATAAAACAAGTATGACTGTCTGTGTAAGGTAGAAGGCAAGAAGAAACTTGGAACTGAACTTTGTACGGTAACTGATCCAGTTACATGACATCAAAAATTATAATACAGTTAAACGCCAGGGACAGTAACTTCACTAATATTCATTTATATTCGTATTCATTTATATACGTACATATTCATGTATATACGTACCATAAACATGCCCATATACGTCCCATACACATGCCCATATAAGTACCAAACACATGCCCATATAAGTACCATACACATACCCATATAAGTACCAAACAAATGCCCACATACGTGCCATACACATGCCCAAATAAGTAACATACGTATGCCCATAGAGGTACCATACAAAAGCTTTTATAAGTAACATACATATGCCCAAGTAAGTACCATACCTCTGCCCTTATAAGTACAAAATATATGTCCTTATACGTATCATACATATGCCCTTATAATTACAATACATATTCCATTAAAAGTACCATTCATGTGCCAATTTAAGTACCATACATATGCCTATATAAGTAGCATACATATTCCCATATACGTTCCATGCATAGTAGTCTCTAAGAATATGAGGAATATAGATATAATATTATTTTGAGTATCCATTTATTATTTAGCTCATTATAATTATTATTATATTTTTTACAACTCATTTTCCTTTGTAATTTGTTGAGAAAACACGATGATATGTTTGACATTTGAAGTCCCTTTATCTCAGTAAATATAGCAGTATAGGCCTTAATATTTAAAATTAGCAAAGAAAGACTTAACAGAAAGAAATGTAAATTGTTGTGGTAAACACAATGGTAACATTTTCAAAACGATTCTATGGCTGGTTTTGATTTTGAGTTTTGAGAAAAATGACGATTTCGGCCGGGCTCGTGTTCTTCGCAGGCGGCGGACTGTACCCCATGTTTGTCTTCATCCTCTGGTCAAGTTTTTATTACTTGATTTAATCATTGTCTATCTTCTCTATCTATAAAACAAGTATGACTGTCTGTGTAAGGTAGAAGGCAAGAAGAAACTTGGAACTGAACTTTGTACGGTAACTGATCCAGTTACATGACATCAAAAATTATAATACAGTTAAACGCCAGGGACAGTAACTTCACTAATATTCATTTATATTCGTATTCATTTATATACGTACATATTCATGTATATACGTACCATAAACATGCCCATATACGTCCCATACACATGCCCATATAAGTACCAAACACATGCCCATATAAGTACCATACACATACCCATATAAGTACCAAACAAATGCCCACATACGTGCCATACACATGCCCAAATAAGTAACATACGTATGCCCATAGAGGTACCATACAAAAGCTTTTATAAGTAACATACATATGCCCAAGTAAGTACCATACCTCTGCCCTTATAAGTACAAAATATATGTCCTTATACGTATCATACATATGCCCTTATAATTACAATACATATTCCATTAAAAGTACCATTCATGTGCCAATTTAAGTACCATACATATGCCTATATAAGTAGCATACATATTCCCATATACGTTCCATGCATAGTAGTCTCTAAGAATATGAGGAATATAGATATAATATTATTTTGAGTATCCATTTATTATTTAGCTCATTATAATTATTATTATATTTTTTACAACTCATTTTCCTTTGTAATTTGTTGAGAAAACACGATGATATGTTTGACATTTGAAGTCCCTTTATCTCAGTAAATATAGCAGTATAGGCCTTAATATTTAAAATTAGCAAAGAAAGACTTAACAGAAAGAAATGTAAATTGTTGTGGTAAACACAATGGTAACATTTTCAAAACGATTCTATGGCTGGTTTTGATTTTGAGTTTTGAGAAAAATGACGATTTCGGCCGGGCTCGTGTTCTTCGCAGGCGGCGGACTGTACCCCATGTTTGTCTTCATCCTCTGGTCAAGTTTTTATTACTTGATTTAATCATTGTCTATCTTCTCTATCTATAAAACAAGTATGACTGTCTGTGTAAGGTAGAAGGCAAGAAGAAACTTGGAACTGAACTTTGTACGGTAACTGATCCAGTTACATGACATCAAAAATTATAATACAGTTAAACGCCAGGGACAGTAACTTCACTAATATTCATTTATATTCGTATTCATTTATATACGTACATATTCATGTATATACGTACCATAAACATGCCCATATACGTCCCATACACATGCCCATATAAGTACCAAACACATGCCCATATAAGTACCATACACATACCCATATAAGTACCAAACAAATGCCCACATACGTGCCATACACATGCCCAAATAAGTAACATACGTATGCCCATAGAGGTACCATACAAAAGCTTTTATAAGTAACATACATATGCCCAAGTAAGTACCATACCTCTGCCCTTATAAGTACAAAATATATGTCCTTATACGTATCATACATATGCCCTTATAATTACAATACATATTCCATTAAAAGTACCATTCATGTGCCAATTTAAGTACCATACATATGCCTATATAAGTAGCATACATATTCCCATATACGTTCCATGCATAGTAGTCTCTAAGAATATGAGGAATATAGATATAATATTATTTTGAGTATCCATTTATTATTTAGCTCATTATAATTATTATTATATTTTTTACAACTCATTTTCCTTTGTAATTTGTTGAGAAAACACGATGATATGTTTGACATTTGAAGTCCCTTTATCTCAGTAAATATAGCAGTATAGGCCTTAATATTTAAAATTAGCAAAGAAAGACTTAACAGAAAGAAATGTAAATTGTTGTGGTAAACACAATGGTAACATTTTCAAAACGATTCTATGGCTGGTTTTGATTTTGAGTTTTGAGAAAAATGACGATTTCGGCCGGGCTCGTGTTCTTCGCAGGCGGCGGACTGTACCCCATGTTTGTCTTCATCCTCTGGTCAAGTTTTTATTACTTGATTTAATCATTGTCTATCTTCTCTATCTATAAAACAAGTATGACTGTCTGTGTAAGGTAGAAGGCAAGAAGAAACTTGGAACTGAACTTTGTACGGTAACTGATCCAGTTACATGACATCAAAAATTATAATACAGTTAAACGCCAGGGACAGTAACTTCACTAATATTCATTTATATTCGTATTCATTTATATACGTACATATTCATGTATATACGTACCATAAACATGCCCATATACGTCCCATACACATGCCCATATAAGTACCAAACACATGCCCATATAAGTACCATACACATACCCATATAAGTACCAAACAAATGCCCACATACGTGCCATACACATGCCCAAATAAGTAACATACGTATGCCCATAGAGGTACCATACAAAAGCTTTTATAAGTAACATACATATGCCCAAGTAAGTACCATACCTCTGCCCTTATAAGTACAAAATATATGTCCTTATACGTATCATACATATGCCCTTATAATTACAATACATATTCCATTAAAAGTACCATTCATGTGCCAATTTAAGTACCATACATATGCCTATATAAGTAGCATACATATTCCCATATACGTTCCATGCATAGTAGTCTCTAAGAATATGAGGAATATAGATATAATATTATTTTGAGTATCCATTTATTATTTAGCTCATTATAATTATTATTATATTTTTTACAACTCATTTTCCTTTGTAATTTGTTGAGAAAACACGATGATATGTTTGACATTTGAAGTCCCTTTATCTCAGTAAATATAGCAGTATAGGCCTTAATATTTAAAATTAGCAAAGAAAGACTTAACAGAAAGAAATGTAAATTGTTGTGGTAAACACAATGGTAACATTTTCAAAACGATTCTATGGCTGGTTTTGATTTTGAGTTTTGAGAAAAATGACGATTTCGGCCGGGCTCGTGTTCTTCGCAGGCGGCGGACTGTACCCCATGTTTGTCTTCATCCTCTGGTCAAGTTTTTATTACTTGATTTAATCATTGTCTATCTTCTCTATCTATAAAACAAGTATGACTGTCTGTGTAAGGTAGAAGGCAAGAAGAAAACTTGGAACTGAACTTTGTACGGTAACTGATCCAGTTACATGACATCAAAAATTATAATACAGTTAAACGCCAGGGACAGTAACTTCACTAATATTCATTTATATTCGTATTCATTTATATACGTACATATTCATGTATATACGTACCATAAACATGCCCATATACGTCCCATACACATGCCCATATAAGTACCAAACACATGCCCATATAAGTACCATACACATACCCATATAAGTACCAAACAAATGCCCACATACGTGCCATACACATGCCCAAATAAGTAACATACGTATGCCCATAGAGGTACCATACAAAAGCTTTTATAAGTAACATACATATGCCCAAGTAAGTACCATACCTCTGCCCTTATAAGTACAAAATATATGTCCTTATACGTATCATACATATGCCCTTATAATTACAATACATATTCCATTAAAAGTACCATTCATGTGCCAATTTAAGTACCATACATATGCCTATATAAGTAGCATACATATTCCCATATACGTTCCATGCATAGTAGTCTCTAAGAATATGAGGAATATAGATATAATATTATTTTGAGTATCCATTTATTATTTAGCTCATTATAATTATTATTATATTTTTTACAACTCATTTTCCTTTGTAATTTGTTGAGAAAACACGATGATATGTTTGACATTTGAAGTCCCTTTATCTCAGTAAATATAGCAGTATAGGCCTTAATATTTAAAATTAGCAAAGAAAGACTTAACAGAAAGAAATGTAAATTGTTGTGGTAAACACAATGGTAACATTTTCAAAACGATTCTATGGCTGGTTTTGATTTTGAGTTTTGAGAAAAATGACGATTTCGGCCGGGCTCGTGTTCTTCGCAGGCGGCGGACTGTACCCCATGTTTGTCTTCATCCTCTGGTCAAGTTTTTATTACTTGATTTAATCATTGTCTATCTTCTCTATCTATAAAACAAGTATGACTGTCTGTGTAAGGTAGAAGGCAAGAAGAAACTTGGAACTGAACTTTGTACGGTAACTGATCCAGTTACATGACATCAAAAATTATAATACAGTTAAACGCCAGGGACAGTAACTTCACTAATATTCATTTATATTCGTATTCATTTATATACGTACATATTCATGTATATACGTACCATAAACATGCCCATATACGTCCCATACACATGCCCATATAAGTACCAAACACATGCCCATATAAGTACCATACACATACCCATATAAGTACCAAACAAATGCCCACATACGTGCCATACACATGCCCAAATAAGTAACATACGTATGCCCATAGAGGTACCATACAAAAGCTTTTATAAGTAACATACATATGCCCAAGTAAGTACCATACCTCTGCCCTTATAAGTACAAAATATATGTCCTTATACGTATCATACATATGCCCTTATAATTACAATACATATTCCATTAAAAGTACCATTCATGTGCCAATTTAAGTACCATACATATGCCTATATAAGTAGCATACATATTCCCATATACGTTCCATGCATAGTAGTCTCTAAGAATATGAGGAATATAGATATAATATTATTTTGAGTATCCATTTATTATTTAGCTCATTATAATTATTATTATATTTTTTACAACTCATTTTCCTTTGTAATTTGTTGAGAAAACACGATGATATGTTTGACATTTGAAGTCCCTTTATCTCAGTAAATATAGCAGTATAGGCCTTAATATTTAAAATTAGCAAAGAAAGACTTAACAGAAAGAAATGTAAATTGTTGTGGTAAACACAATGGTAACATTTTCAAAACGATTCTATGGCTGGTTTTGATTTTGAGTTTTGAGAAAAATGACGATTTCGGCCGGGCTCGTGTTCTTCGCAGGCGGCGGACTGTACCCCATGTTTGTCTTCATCCTCTGGTCAAGTTTTTATTACTTGATTTAATCATTGTCTATCTTCTCTATCTATAAAACAAGTATGACTGTCTGTGTAAGGTAGAAGGCAAGAAGAAACTTGGAACTGAACTTTGTACGGTAACTGATCCAGTTACATGACATCAAAAATTATAATACAGTTAAACGCCAGGGACAGTAACTTCACTAATATTCATTTATATTCGTATTCATTTATATACGTACATATTCATGTATATACGTACCATAAACATGCCCATATACGTCCCATACACATGCCCATATAAGTACCAAACACATGCCCATATAAGTACCATACACATACCCATATAAGTACCAAACAAATGCCCACATACGTGCCATACACATGCCCAAATAAGTAACATACGTATGCCCATAGAGGTACCATACAAAAGCTTTTATAAGTAACATACATATGCCCAAGTAAGTACCATACCTCTGCCCTTATAAGTACAAAATATATGTCCTTATACGTATCATACATATGCCCTTATAATTACAATACATATTCCATTAAAAGTACCATTCATGTGCCAATTTAAGTACCATACATATGCCTATATAAGTAGCATACATATTCCCATATACGTTCCATGCATAGTAGTCTCTAAGAATATGAGGAATATAGATATAATATTATTTTGAGTATCCATTTATTATTTAGCTCATTATAATTATTATTATATTTTTTACAACTCATTTTCCTTTGTAATTTGTTGAGAAAACACGATGATATGTTTGACATTTGAAGTCCCTTTATCTCAGTAAATATAGCAGTATAGGCCTTAATATTTAAAATTAGCAAAGAAAGACTTAACAGAAAGAAATGTAAATTGTTGTGGTAAACACAATGGTAACATTTTCAAAACGATTCTATGGCTGGTTTTGATTTTGAGTTTTGAGAAAAATGACGATTTCGGCCGGGCTCGTGTTCTTCGCAGGCGGCGGACTGTACCCCATGTTTGTCTTCATCCTCTGGTCAAGTTTTTATTACTTGATTTAATCATTGTCTATCTTCTCTATCTATAAAACAAGTATGACTGTCTGTGTAAGGTAGAAGGCAAGAAGAAACTTGGAACTGAACTTTGTACGGTAACTGATCCAGTTACATGACATCAAAAATTATAATACAGTTAAACGCCAGGGACAGTAACTTCACTAATATTCATTTATATTCGTATTCATTTATATACGTACATATTCATGTATATACGTACCATAAACATGCCCATATACGTCCCATACACATGCCCATATAAGTACCAAACACATGCCCATATAAGTACCATACACATACCCATATAAGTACCAAACAAATGCCCACATACGTGCCATACACATGCCCAAATAAGTAACATACGTATGCCCATAGAGGTACCATACAAAAGCTTTTATAAGTAACATACATATGCCCAAGTAAGTACCATACCTCTGCCCTTATAAGTACAAAATATATGTCCTTATACGTATCATACATATGCCCTTATAATTACAATACATATTCCATTAAAAGTACCATTCATGTGCCAATTTAAGTACCATACATATGCCTATATAAGTAGCATACATATTCCCATATACGTTCCATGCATAGTAGTCTCTAAGAATATGAGGAATATAGATATAATATTATTTTGAGTATCCATTTATTATTTAGCTCATTATAATTATTATTATATTTTTTACAACTCATTTTCCTTTGTAATTTGTTGAGAAAACACGATGATATGTTTGACATTTGAAGTCCCTTTATCTCAGTAAATATAGCAGTATAGGCCTTAATATTTAAAATTAGCAAAGAAAGACTTAACAGAAAGAAATGTAAATTGTTGTGGTAAACACAATGGTAACATTTTCAAAACGATTCTATGGCTGGTTTTGATTTTGAGTTTTGAGAAAAATGACGATTTCGGCCGGGCTC
Organism: Procambarus clarkii; assembly: GCF_040958095.1. Lineage (NCBI taxonomy): Eukaryota > Metazoa > Arthropoda > Malacostraca > Decapoda > Cambaridae > Procambarus > Procambarus clarkii. The sequence continues at coordinate 9,743 of NW_027190921.1, forward strand.
GTGTTCTTCGCAGGCGGCGGACTGTACCCCATGTTTGTCTTCATCCTCTGGTCAAGTTTTTATTACTTGATTTAATCATTGTCTATCTTCTCTATCTATAAAACAAGTATGACTGTCTGTGTAAGGTAGAAGGCAAGAAGAAACTTGGAACTGAACTTTGTACGGTAACTGATCCAGTTACATGACATCAAAAATTATAATACAGTTAAACGCCAGGGACAGTAACTTCACTAATATTCATTTATATTCGTATTCATTTATATACGTACATATTCATGTATATACGTACCATAAACATGCCCATATACGTCCCATACACATGCCCATATAAGTACCAAACACATGCCCATATAAGTACCATACACATACCCATATAAGTACCAAACAAATGCCCACATACGTGCCATACACATGCCCAAATAAGTAACATACGTATGCCCATAGAGGTACCATACAAAAGCTTTTATAAGTAACATACATATGCCCAAGTAAGTACCATACCTCTGCCCTTATAAGTACAAAATATATGTCCTTATACGTATCATACATATGCCCTTATAATTACAATACATATTCCATTAAAAGTACCATTCATGTGCCAATTTAAGTACCATACATATGCCTATATAAGTAGCATACATATTCCCATATACGTTCCATGCATAGTAGTCTCTAAGAATATGAGGAATATAGATATAATATTATTTTGAGTATCCATTTATTATTTAGCTCATTATAATTATTATTATATTTTTTTACAACTCATTTTCCTTTGTAATTTGTTGAGAAAACACGATGATATGTTTGACATTTGAAGTCCCTTTATCTCAGTAAATATAGCAGTATAGGCCTTAATATTTAAAATTAGCAAAGAAAGACTTAACAGAAAGAAATGTAAATTGTTGTGGTAAACACAATGGTAACATTTTCAAAACGATTCTATGGCTGGTTTTGATTTTGAGTTTTGAGAAAAATGACGATTTCGGCCGGGCTCGTGTTCTTCGCAGGCGGCGGACTGTACCCCATGTTTGTCTTCATCCTCTGGTCAAGTTTTTATTACTTGATTTAATCATTGTCTATCTTCTCTATCTATAAAACAAGTATGACTGTCTGTGTAAGGTAGAAGGCAAGAAGAAACTTGGAACTGAACTTTGTACGGTAACTGATCCAGTTACATGACATCAAAAATTATAATACAGTTAAACGCCAGGGACAGTAACTTCACTAATATTCATTTATATTCGTATTCATTTATATACGTACATATTCATGTATATACGTACCATAAACATGCCCATATACGTCCCATACACATGCCCATATAAGTACCAAACACATGCCCATATAAGTACCATACACATACCCATATAAGTACCAAACAAATGCCCACATACGTGCCATACACATGCCCAAATAAGTAACATACGTATGCCCATAGAGGTACCATACAAAAGCTTTTATAAGTAACATACATATGCCCAAGTAAGTACCATACCTCTGCCCTTATAAGTACAAAATATATGTCCTTATACGTATCATACATATGCCCTTATAATTACAATACATATTCCATTAAAAGTACCATTCATGTGCCAATTTAAGTACCATACATATGCCTATATAAGTAGCATACATATTCCCATATACGTTCCATGCATAGTAGTCTCTAAGAATATGAGGAATATAGATATAATATTATTTTGAGTATCCATTTATTATTTAGCTCATTATAATTATTATTATATTTTTTACAACTCATTTTCCTTTGTAATTTGTTGAGAAAACACGATGATATGTTTGACATTTGAAGTCCCTTTATCTCAGTAAATATAGCAGTATAGGCCTTAATATTTAAAATTAGCAAAGAAAGACTTAACAGAAAGAAATGTAAATTGTTGTGGTAAACACAATGGTAACATTTTCAAAACGATTCTATGGCTGGTTTTGATTTTGAGTTTTGAGAAAAATGACGATTTCGGCCGGGCTCGTGTTCTTCGCAGGCGGCGGACTGTACCCCATGTTTGTCTTCATCCTCTGGTCAAGTTTTTATTACTTGATTTAATCATTGTCTATCTTCTCTATCTATAAAACAAGTATGACTGTCTGTGTAAGGTAGAAGGCAAGAAGAAACTTGGAACTGAACTTTGTACGGTAACTGATCCAGTTACATGACATCAAAAATTATAATACAGTTAAACGCCAGGGACAGTAACTTCACTAATATTCATTTATATTCGTATTCATTTATATACGTACATATTCATGTATATACGTACCATAAACATGCCCATATACGTCCCATACACATGCCCATATAAGTACCAAACACATGCCCATATAAGTACCATACACATACCCATATAAGTACCAAACAAATGCCCACATACGTGCCATACACATGCCCAAATAAGTAACATACGTATGCCCATAGAGGTACCATACAAAAGCTTTTATAAGTAACATACATATGCCCAAGTAAGTACCATACCTCTGCCCTTATAAGTACAAAATATATGTCCTTATACGTATCATACATATGCCCTTATAATTACAATACATATTCCATTAAAAGTACCATTCATGTGCCAATTTAAGTACCATACATATGCCTATATAAGTAGCATACATATTCCCATATACGTTCCATGCATAGTAGTCTCTAAGAATATGGGGAATATAGATATAATATTATTTTGAGTATCCATTTATTATTTAGCTCATTATAATTATTATTATATTTTTTACAACTCATTTTCCTTTGTAATTTGTTGAGAAAACACGATGATATGTTTGACATTTGAAGTCCCTTTATCTCAGTAAATATAGCAGTATAGGCCTTAATATTTAAAATTAGCAAAGAAAGACTTAACAGAAAGAAATGTAAATTGTTGTGGTAAACACAATGGTAACATTTTCAAAACGATTCTATGGCTGGTTTTGATTTTGAGTTTTGAGAAAAATGACGATTTCGGCCGGGCTCGTGTTCTTCGCAGGCGGCGGACTGTACCCCATGTTTGTCTTCATCCTCTGGTCAAGTTTTTATTACTTGATTTAATCATTGTCTATCTTCTCTATCTATAAAACAAGTATGACTGTCTGTGTAAGGTAGAAGGCAAGAAGAAACTTGGAACTGAACTTTGTACGGTAACTGATCCAGTTACATGACATCAAAAATTATAATACAGTTAAACGCCAGGGACAGTAACTTCACTAATATTCATTTATATTCGTATTCATTTATATACGTACATATTCATGTATATACGTACCATAAACATGCCCATATACGTCCCATACACATGCCCATATAAGTACCAAACACATGCCCATATAAGTACCATACACATACCCATATAAGTACCAAACAAATGCCCACATACGTGCCATACACATGCCCAAATAAGTAACATACGTATGCCCATAGAGGTACCATACAAAAGCTTTTATAAGTAACATACATATGCCCAAGTAAGTACCATACCTCTGCCCTTATAAGTACAAAATATATGTCCTTATACGTATCATACATATGCCCTTATAATTACAATACATATTCCATTAAAAGTACCATTCATGTGCCAATTTAAGTACCATACATATGCCTATATAAGTAGCATACATATTCCCATATACGTTCCATGCATAGTAGTCTCTAAGAATATGAGGAATATAGATATAATATTATTTTGAGTATCCATTTATTATTTAGCTCATTATAATTATTATTATATTTTTTACAACTCATTTTCCTTTGTAATTTGTTGAGAAAACACGATGATATGTTTGACATTTGAAGTCCCTTTATCTCAGTAAATATAGCAGTATAGGCCTTAATATTTAAAATTAGCAAAGAAAGACTTAACAGAAAGAAATGTAAATTGTTGTGGTAAACACAATGGTAACATTTTCAAAACGATTCTATGGCTGGTTTTGATTTTGAGTTTTGAGAAAAATGACGATTTCGGCCGGGCTCGTGTTCTTCGCAGGCGGCGGACTGTACCCCATGTTTGTCTTCATCCTCTGGTCAAGTTTTTATTACTTGATTTAATCATTGTCTATCTTCTCTATCTATAAAACAAGTATGACTGTCTGTGTAAGGTAGAAGGCAAGAAGAAACTTGGAACTGAACTTTGTACGGTAACTGATCCAGTTACATGACATCAAAAATTATAATACAGTTAAACGCCAGGGACAGTAACTTCACTAATATTCATTTATATTCGTATTCATTTATATACGTACATATTCATGTATATACGTACCATAAACATGCCCATATACGTCCCATACACATGCCCATATAAGTACCAAACACATGCCCATATAAGTACCATACACATACCCATATAAGTACCAAACAAATGCCCACATACGTGCCATACACATGCCCAAATAAGTAACATACGTATGCCCATAGAGGTACCATACAAAAGCTTTTATAAGTAACATACATATGCCCAAGTAAGTACCATACCTCTGCCCTTATAAGTACAAAATATATGTCCTTATACGTATCATACATATGCCCTTATAATTACAATACATATTCCATTAAAAGTACCATTCATGTGCCAATTTAAGTACCATACATATGCCTATATAAGTAGCATACATATTCCCATATACGTTCCATGCATAGTAGTCTCTAAGAATATGAGGAATATAGATATAATATTATTTTGAGTATCCATTTATTATTTAGCTCATTATAATTATTATTATATTTTTTACAACTCATTTTCCTTTGTAATTTGTTGAGAAAACACGATGATATGTTTGACATTTGAAGTCCCTTTATCTCAGTAAATATAGCAGTATAGGCCTTAATATTTAAAATTAGCAAAGAAAGACTTAACAGAAAGAAATGTAAATTGTTGTGGTAAACACAATGGTAACATTTTCAAACGATTCTATGGCTGGTTTTGATTTTGAGTTTTGAGAAAAATGACGATTTCGGCCGGGCTCGTGTTCTTCGCAGGCGGCGGACTGTACCCCATGTTTGTCTTCATCCTCTGGTCAAGTTTTTATTACTTGATTTAATCATTGTCTATCTTCTCTATCTATAAAACAAGTATGACTGTCTGTGTAAGGTAGAAGGCAAGAAGAAACTTGGAACTGAACTTTGTACGGTAACTGATCCAGTTACATGACATCAAAAATTATAATACAGTTAAACGCCAGGGACAGTAACTTCACTAATATTCATTTATATTCGTATTCATTTATATACGTACATATTCATGTATATACGTACCATAAACATGCCCATATACGTCCCATACACATGCCCATATAAGTACCAAACACATGCCCATATAAGTACCATACACATACCCATATAAGTACCAAACAAATGCCCACATACGTGCCATACACATGCCCAAATAAGTAACATACGTATGCCCATAGAGGTACCATACAAAAGCTTTTATAAGTAACATACATATGCCCAAGTAAGTACCATACCTCTGCCCTTATAAGTACAAAATATATGTCCTTATACGTATCATACATATGCCCTTATAATTACAATACATATTCCATTAAAAGTACCATTCATGTGCCAATTTAAGTACCATACATATGCCTATATAAGTAGCATACATATTCCCATATACGTTCCATGCATAGTAGTCTCTAAGAATATGAGGAATATAGATATAATATTATTTTGAGTATCCATTTATTATTTAGCTCATTATAATTATTATTATATTTTTTACAACTCATTTTCCTTTGTAATTTGTTGAGAAAACACGATGATATGTTTGACATTTGAAGTCCCTTTATCTCAGTAAATATAGCAGTATAGGCCTTAATATTTAAAATTAGCAAAGAAAGACTTAACAGAAAGAAATGTAAATTGTTGTGGTAAACACAATGGTAACATTTTCAAAACGATTCTATGGCTGGTTTTGATTTTGAGTTTTGAGAAAAATGACGATTTCGGCCGGGCTCGTGTTCTTCGCAGGCGGCGGACTGTACCCCATGTTTGTCTTCATCCTCTGGTCAAGTTTTTATTACTTGATTTAATCATTGTCTATCTTCTCTATCTATAAAACAAGTATGACTGTCTGTGTAAGGTAGAAGGCAAGAAGAAACTTGGAACTGAACTTTGTACGGTAACTGATCCAGTTACATGACATCAAAAATTATAATACAGTTAAACGCCAGGGACAGTAACTTCACTAATATTCATTTATATTCGTATTCATTTATATACGTACATATTCATGTATATACGTACCATAAACATGCCCATATACGTCCCATACACATGCCCATATAAGTACCAAACACATGCCCATATAAGTACCATACACATACCCATATAAGTACCAAACAAATGCCCACATACGTGCCATACACATGCCCAAATAAGTAACATACGTATGCCCATAGAGGTACCATACAAAAGCTTTTATAAGTAACATACATATGCCCAAGTAAGTACCATACCTCTGCCCTTATAAGTACAAAATATATGTCCTTATACGTATCATACATATGCCCTTATAATTACAATACATATTCCATTAAAAGTACCATTCATGTGCCAATTTAAGTACCATACATATGCCTATATAAGTAGCATACATATTCCCATATACGTTCCATGCATAGTAGTCTCTAAGAATATGGGAATATAGATATAATATTATTTTGAGTATCCATTTATTATTTAGCTCATTATAATTATTATTATATTTTTTACAACTCATTTTCCTTTGTAATTTGTTGAGAAAACACGATGATATGTTTGACATTTGAAGTCCCTTTATCTCAGTAAATATAGCAGTATAGGCCTTAATATTTAAAATTAGCAAAGAAAGACTTAACAGAAAGAAATGTAAATTGTTGTGGTAAACACAATGGTAACATTTTCAAAACGATTCTATGGCTGGTTTTGATTTTGAGTTTTGAGAAAAATGACGATTTCGGCCGGGCTCGTGTTCTTCGCAGGCGGCGGACTGTACCCCATGTTTGTCTTCATCCTCTGGTCAAGTTTTTATTACTTGATTTAATCATTGTCTATCTTCTCTATCTATAAAACAAGTATGACTGTCTGTGTAAGGTAGAAGGCAAGAAGAAACTTGGAACTGAACTTTGTACGGTAACTGATCCAGTTACATGACATCAAAAATTATAATACAGTTAAACGCCAGGGACAGTAACTTCACTAATATTCATTTATATTCGTATTCATTTATATACGTACATATTCATGTATATACGTACCATAAACATGCCCATATACGTCCCATACACATGCCCATATAAGTACCAAACACATGCCCATATAAGTACCATACACATACCCATATAAGTACCAAACAAATGCCCACATACGTGCCATACACATGCCCAAATAAGTAACATACGTATGCCCATAGAGGTACCATACAAAAGCTTTTATAAGTAACATACATATGCCCAAGTAAGTACCATACCTCTGCCCTTATAAGTACAAAATATATGTCCTTATACGTATCATACATATGCCCTTATAATTACAATACATATTCCATTAAAAGTACCATTCATGTGCCAATTTAAGTACCATACATATGCCTATATAAGTAGCATACATATTCCCATATACGTTCCATGCATAGTAGTCTCTAAGAATATGAGGAATATAGATATAATATTATTTTGAGTATCCATTTATTATTTAGCTCATTATAATTATTATTATATTTTTTACAACTCATTTTCCTTTGTAATTTGTTGAGAAAACACGATGATATGTTTGACATTTGAAGTCCCTTTATCTCAGTAAATATAGCAGTATAGGCCTTAATATTTAAAATTAGCAAAGAAAGACTTAACAGAAAGAAATGTAAATTGTTGTGGTAAACACAATGGTAACATTTTCAAAACGATTCTATGGCTGGTTTTGATTTTGAGTTTTGAGAAAAATGACGATTTCGGCCGGGCTCGTGTTCTTCGCAGGCGGCGGACTGTACCCCATGTTTGTCTTCATCCTCTGGTCAAGTTTTTATTACTTGATTTAATCATTGTCTATCTTCTCTATCTATAAAACAAGTATGACTGTCTGTGTAAGGTAGAAGGCAAGAAGAAACTTGGAACTGAACTTTGTACGGTAACTGATCCAGTTACATGACATCAAAAATTATAATACAGTTAAACGCCAGGGACAGTAACTTCACTAATATTCATTTATATTCGTATTCATTTATATACGTACATATTCATGTATATACGTACCATAAACATGCCCATATACGTCCCATACACATGCCCATATAAGTACCAAACACATGCCCATATAAGTACCATACACATACCCATATAAGTACCAAACAAATGCCCACATACGTGCCATACACATGCCCAAATAAGTAACATACGTATGCCCATAGAGGTACCATACAAAAGCTTTTATAAGTAACATACATATGCCCAAGTAAGTACCATACCTCTGCCCTTATAAGTACAAAATATATGTCCTTATACGTATCATACATATGCCCTTATAATTACAATACATATTCCATTAAAAGTACCATTCATGTGCCAATTTAAGTACCATACATATGCCTATATAAGTAGCATACATATTCCCATATACGTTCCATGCATAGTAGTCTCTAAGAATATGAGGAATATAGATATAATATTATTTTGAGTATCCATTTATTATTTAGCTCATTATAATTATTATTATATTTTTTACAACTCATTTTCCTTTGTAATTTGTTGAGAAAACACGATGATATGTTTGACATTTGAAGTCCCTTTATCTCAGTAAATATAGCAGTATAGGCCTTAATATTTAAAATTAGCAAAGAAAGACTTAACAGAAAGAAATGTAAATTGTTGTGGTAAACACAATGGTAACATTTTCAAAACGATTCTATGGCTGGTTTTGATTTTGAGTTTTGAGAAAAATGACGATTTCGGCCGGGCTCGTGTTCTTCGCAGGCGGCGGACTGTACCCCATGTTTGTCTTCATCCTCTGGTCAAGTTTTTATTACTTGATTTAATCATTGTCTATCTTCTCTATCTATAAAACAAGTATGACTGTCTGTGTAAGGTAGAAGGCAAGAAGAAACTTGGAACTGAACTTTGTACGGTAACTGATCCAGTTACATGACATCAAAAATTATAATACAGTTAAACGCCAGGGACAGTAACTTCACTAATATTCATTTATATTCGTATTCATTTATATACGTACATATTCATGTATATACGTACCATAAACATGCCCATATACGTCCCATACACATGCCCATATAAGTACCAACACATGCCCATATAAGTACCATACACATACCCATATAAGTACCAAACAAATGCCCACATACGTGCCATACACATGCCCAAATAAGTAACATACGTATGCCCATAGAGGTACCATACAAAAGCTTTTATAAGTAACATACATATGCCCAAGTAAGTACCATACTCTGCCCTTATAAGTACAAAATATATGTCCTTATACGTATCATACATATGCCCTTATAATTACAATACATATTCCATTAAAAGTACCATTCATGTGCCAATTTAAGTACCATACATATGCCTATATAAGTAGCATACATATTCCCATATACGTTCCATGCATAGTAGTCTCTAAGAATATGAGGAATATAGATATAATATTATTTTGAGTATCCATTTATTATTTAGCTCATTATAATTATTATTATATTTTTTACAACTCATTTTCCTTTGTAATTTGTTGAGAAAACACGATGATATGTTTGACATTTGAAGTCCCTTTATCTCAGTAAATATAGCAGTATAGGCCTTAATATTTAAAATTAGCAAAGAAAGACTTAACAGAAAGAAATGTAAATTGTTGTGGTAAACACAATGGTAACATTTTCAAAACGATTCTATGGCTGGTTTTGATTTTGAGTTTTGAGAAAAATGACGATTTCGGCCGGGCTCGTGTTCTTCGCAGGCGGCGGACTGTACCCCATGTTTGTCTTCATCCTCTGGTCAAGTTTTTATTACTTGATTTAATCATTGTCTATCTTCTCTATCTATAAAACAAGTATGACTGTCTGTGTAAGGTAGAAGGCAAGAAGAAACTTGGAAACTGAACTTTGTACGGTAACTGATCCAGTTACATGACATCAAAAATTATAATACAGTTAAACGCCAGGGACAGTAACTTCACTAATATTCATTTATATTCGTATTCATTTATATACGTACATATTCATGTATATACGTACCATAAACATGCCCATATACGTCCCATACACATGCCCATATAAGTACCAAACACATGCCCATATAAGTACCATACACATACCCCATATAAGTACCAAACAAATGCCCACATACGTGCCATACACATGCCCAAATAAGTAACATACGTATGCCCATAGAGGTACCATACAAAAGCTTTTATAAGTAACATACATATGCCCAAGTAAGTACCATACCTCTGCCCTTATAAGTACAAAATATATGTCCTTATACGTATCATACATATGCCCTTATAATTACAATACATATTCCATTAAAAGTACCATTCATGTGCCAATTTAAGTACCATACATATGCCTATATAAGTAGCATACATATTCCCATATACGTTCCATGCATAGTAGTCTCTAAGAATATGAGGAATATAGATATAATATTATTTTGAGTATCCATTTATTATTTAGCTCATTATAATTATTATTATATTTTTTACAACTCATTTTCCTTTGTAATTTGTTGAGAAAACACGATGATATGTTTGACATTTGAAGTCCCTTTATCTCAGTAAATATAGCAGTATAGGCCTTAATATTTAAAATTAGCAAAGAAAGACTTAACAGAAAGAAATGTAAATTGTTGTGGTAAACACAATGGTAACATTTTCAAAACGATTCTATGGCTGGTTTTGATTTTGAGTTTTTGAGAAAAATGACGATTTCGGCCGGGCTCGTGTTCTTCGCAGGCGGCGGACTGTACCCCATGTTTGTCTTCATCCTCTGGTCAAGTTTTTATTACTTGATTTAATCATTGTCTATCTTCTCTATCTATAAAACAAGTATGACTGTCTGTGTAAGGTAGAAGGCAAGAAGAAACTTGGAACTGAACTTTGTACGGTAACTGATCCAGTTACATGACATCAAAAATTATAATACAGTTAAACGCCAGGGACAGTAACTTCACTAATATTCATTTATATTCGTATTCATTTATATACGTACATATTCATGTATATACGTACCATAAACATGCCCATATACGTCCCATACACATGCCCATATAAGTACCAAACACATGCCCATATAAGTACCATACACATACCCATATAAGTACCAAACAAATGCCCACATACGTGCCATACACATGCCCAAATAAGTAACATACGTATGCCCATAGAGGTACCATACAAAAGCTTTTATAAGTAACATACATATGCCCAAGTAAGTACCATACCTCTGCCCTTATAAGTACAAAATATATGTCCTTATACGTATCATACATATGCCCTTATAATTACAATACATATTCCATTAAAAGTACCATTCATGTGCCAATTTAAGTACCATACATATGCCTATATAAGTAGCATACATATTCCCATATACGTTCCATGCATAGTAGTCTCTAAGAATATGAGGAATATAGATATAATATTATTTTGAGTATCCATTTATTATTTAGCTCATTATAATTATTATTATATTTTTTACAACTCATTTCCTTTGTAATTTGTTGAGAAAACACGATGATATGTTTGACATTTGAAGTCCCTTTATCTCAGTAAATATAGCAGTATAGGCCTTAATATTTAAAATTAGCAAAGAAAGACTTAACAGAAAGAAATGTAAATTGTTGTGGTAAACACAATGGTAACATTTTCAAAACGATTCTATGGCTGGTTTTGATTTTGAGTTTTGAGAAAAATGACGATTTCGGCCGGGCTCGTGTTCTTCGCAGGCGGCGGACTGTACCCCATGTTTGTCTTCATCCTCTGGTCAAGTTTTTATTACTTGATTTAATCATTGTCTATCTTCTCTATCTATAAAACAAGTATGACTGTCTGTGTAAGGTAGAAGGCAAGAAGAAACTTGGAACTGAACTTTGTACGGTAACTGATCCAGTTACATGACATCAAAAATTATAATACAGTTAAACGCCAGGGACAGTAACTTCACTAATATTCATTTATATTCGTATTCATTTATATACGTACATATTCATGTATATACGTACCATAAACATGCCCATATACGTCCCATACACATGCCCATATAAGTACCAAACACATGCCCATATAAGTACCATACACATACCCATATAAGTACCAAACAAATGCCCACATACGTGCCATACACATGCCCAAATAAGTAACATACGTATGCCCATAGAGGTACCATACAAAAGCTTTTATAAGTAACATACATATGCCCAAGTAAGTACCATACCTCTGCCCTTATAAGTACAAAATATATGTCCTTATACGTATCATACATATGCCCTTATAATTACAATACATATTCCATTAAAAGTACCATTCATGTGCCAATTTAAGTACCATACATATGCCTATATAAGTAGCATACATATTCCCATATACGTTCCATGCATAGTAGTCTCTAAGAATATGAGGAATATAGATATAATATAGATATAATA
>NW_027190922.1:0-22364 GCF_040958095.1 Procambarus clarkii
TGCATAATGGCTGTGATTGCTGGTGTGACTTTTTAATGCGTAGTGCCTCGCAAACGTCAAGCCGCCTGCTATCGCTGTATCTATCGATGATTTCTGTGTTGTTTACTAGGATTTCTCTGGCGATGGTTTGGTTGTGGGAAGAGATTATATGTTCCTTAATGGAGCCCTGTTGCTTATGCATCGTTAAACGCCTAGAAAGAGATGTTGTTGTCTTGCCTATATACTGTTTTTTTTTGGAGCTTACAGTCCCCAAGAGGGCATTTGAAGGCATAGACGACGTTGGTCTCTTTTAAAGCGTTCTGCTTTGTGTCTGGAGAGTTTCTCATGAGTAGGCTGGCCGTTTTTCTGGTTTTATAGTAAATCGTCAGTTGTATCCTCTGATTTTTGTCTGTAGGGATAACGTTTCTATTAACAATATCTTTCAGGACCCTTTCCTCCGTTTTATGAGCTGTGGAAAAGAAGTTCCTGTAAAATAGTCTAATAGGGGGTATAGGTGTTGTGTTAGTTGTCTCTTCAGAGGTTGCATGGCGTTTCACTTTCCTTCTTATGATGTCTTCGACGAAACCATTGGAGAAGCCGTTGTTGACTAGGACCTGCCTTACCCTACAGAGTTCTTCGTCGACTTGCTTCCATTCTGAGCTGTGCGGTGAGAGCACGGTCGACATATTCGTTAACAACACTCCTCTTGTACCTGTCTGGGCAGTCGCTGTTGGCATTTAGGCACATTCCTATGTTCGTTTCCTTAGTGTAGACTGCAGTGTGGAAACCTCCGCTCTTTTCCATGACTGTTACATCTAGAAAGGGCAGCTTCCCATCCTTTTCCATCTCGTAAGTGAAACGCAGCACGGAACTCTGCTCAAACGCCTCCTTCAGCTCCTGCAGATGTCTGACATCAGGTACCTGTGTAAAAATGTCGTCAACATACCTGCAGTATATGGCCGGTTTCAAGTTCATGTCGACTAAGACTTTTTGCTCGATGGTACCCATGTAGAAGTTTGCAAACAGGACACCTAGGGGAGAACCCATGGCGACCCCATCTACTTGCTTATACATGTGCCCATCCGGGCTCAAGAAGGGTGCCTCTTTAGTACAAGCTTGGAGTAGTTTCCTTAGAATATTTTCTGGTATGTCAAGAGGAGTACAGGCTGGATCACGATACACTCTGTCGGCTATCATCCCGATTGTCTCGTCCACAGGTACGTTGGTGAACAGTGATTCTACGTCCAACGAGGCTCTTATCCCTGTGGCCCGTGTGCCCCGCAGTAAGTCAACAAATTCCTTTGGAGACTTCAGGCTGAAGGCGCAAGGGACATAAGGAGTCAGCAGGCCGTTGAGTCGCTTCGCCAGTCTGTACGTGGGTGTGGGTATCTGGCTAATGATTGGCCGAAGTGGGTTTCCAGGCTTGTGTGTCTTGACATTTCCATACGCATATCCAGGTTTATATTCCCCAATAATCTTTGGCAGGTGGAGTCCGGATTTCTTGGCGTTCACAGTTTCGATCAGTTTGTTGACCTTTGCTTTTAATTCGGCTGTAGTGTCCTTCGTTACCCTTTGGAATTTAGTTTGGTCAGAGAGTATGAGGTTCATTTTCGCCAGATATTCGTCTTTTTTAAGAATGACGTATATTGGCGACTTGTCGCCTCTCCTGACAACTATCTCCTTGTTCTCACGAAGGCTTTTAGCTGCCGCTTTGAGCTCGGGGGACAGTATGGTGCTTCTGTAATTGCCTCGATTCTTTCCGCCTTCCGCAATAAGTTCTGCTTGTAAGGTATCTTTGGTAGTGACCTTCTTTTGTGTCTCGAGGTCGAATATGTCGTCCAACAGGATTTCCAACTCCACTTTCCGGGCCATCTCACTCGGTCTGGACATAACGTGACAGTTTATACCCAGATTTAGGAGAGTGATTTGGTCCTCAGTGAGGTTAATTCCTGCAAGGTTCAGGAAGCCATCTCTTGGTCGTGGAATTGCCATAGGTCCTCCATATAACGTTGTTAGTTTCTTGATAATCCTTGTTTCAGTGCTGAGGTGATGTCGGTCTGTGAGGATGTCGAGGTGTTGTTCAATGCGGGTACGGAGACTTTCGTCGATGTTCCTATTTCTCCATTCGTTTGTAGCATGAAGTAGTTGCGTTTTGTTGTCTTTGATTTCATTTTCCGCCTTGTATATCTGATCACGAATCAGATCCTGGCGATATTTTATCGTGAAGGCTTGATTCCTTGCTGCTGGGTCGTGCGTTTTAATATTAGTATATTTGGTAGCAGTCTTTCCTGTAGACATATATTATTAAATATGACCGAAAAAGTAAGATCAATAATTCTGACACGAATTTTCTCGATCTTTCGTACATTTCTTTTCACTGTTGGTGGTAATTCAAAAATCAATTCTCCAAAATTCATTTTTATTTCTAGTCTGACGCGACACTTGAGCGCGTTTCGTAAAACTTATTACATTTTCAAAGACTTTAGTTTACACATACACAACTGAATAGAACTTACACATCTCCGATTTGTTTATATCTACATTTGAGTGAGGTGGATGGGGTGAGGTGGTATTAATTTCATCAACACAAGACAGGAAACAATGGGTATTGAATGGAAGTGATTGTAGAAAGCCTATTGGTCCGTATTTCTTGATGCTTCTATATTGGAGCGGAGTCTTGAGGTGGGTAGAATATAGTTGTGCATTAATTGGCTGTTGATTGCTGGTGTTGACTTTTTAATGCGTAGTGCCTCGCAAACGTCAAGCCGCCTGCTATCGCTGTATCTATCGATGATTTCTGTGTTGTTTACTAGGATTTCTCTGGCGATGGTTTGGTTGTGGGAAGAGATTATATGTTCCTTAATGGAGCCCTGTTGCTTATGCATCGTTAAACGCCTAGAAAGAGATGTTGTTGTCTTGCCTATATACTGTTTTTTTTGGAGCTTACAGTCCCCAAGAGGGCATTTGAAGGCATAGACGACGTTGGTCTCTTTTAAAGCGTTCTGCTTTGTGTCTGGAGAGTTTCTCATGAGTAGGCTGGCCGTTTTTCTGGTTTTATAGTAAATCGTCAGTTGTATCCTCTGATTTTTGTCTGTAGGGATAACGTTTCTATTAACAATATCTTTCAGGACCCTTTCCTCCGTTTTATGAGCTGTGGAAAAGAAGTTCCTGTAAAATAGTCTAATAGGGGGTATAGGTGTTGTGTTAGTTGTCTCTTCAGAGGTTGCATGGCGTTTCACTTTCCTTCTTATGATGTCTTCGACGAAACCATTGGAGAAGCCGTTGTTGACTAGGACCTGCCTTACCCTACAGAGTTCTTCGTCGACTTGCTTCCATTCTGAGCTGTGGCTGAGAGCACGGTCGACATATTCGTTAACAACACTCCTCTTGTACCTGTCTGGGCAGTCGCTGTTGGCATTTAGGCACATTCCTATGTTCGTTTCCTTAGTGTAGACTGCAGTGTGGAAACCTCCGCTCTTTTCCATGACTGTTACATCTAGAAAGGGCAGCTTCCCATCCTTTTCCATCTCGTAAGTGAAACGCAGCACGGAACTCTGCTCAAACGCCTCCTTCAGCTCCTGCAGATGTCTGACATCAGGTACCTGTGTAAAAATGTCGTCAACATACCTGCAGTATATGGCCGGTTTCAAGTTCATGTCGACTAAGACTTTTTGCTCGATGGTACCCATGTAGAAGTTTGCAAACAGGACACCTAGGGAGAACCCATGGCGACCCCATCTACTTGCTTATACATGTGCCCATCCGGGCTCAAGAAGGGTGCCTCTTTAGTACAAGCTTGGAGTAGTTTCCTTAGAATATTTTCTGGTATGTCAAGAGGAGTACAGGCTGGATCACGATACACTCTGTCGGCTATCATCCCGATTGTCTCGTCCACAGGTACGTTGGTGAACAGTGATTCTACGTCCAACGAGGCTCTTATCCCTGTGGCCCGTGTGCCCCGCAGTAAGTCAACAAATTCCTTTGGAGACTTCAGGCTGAAGGCGCAAGGGACATAAGGAGTCAGCAGGCCGTTGAGTCGCTTCGCCAGTCTGTACGTGGGTGTGGGTATCTGGCTAATGATTGGCCGAAGTGGGTTTCCAGGCTTGTGTGTCTTGACATTTCCATACGCATATCCAGGTTTATATTCCCCAATAATCTTTGGCAGGTGGAGTCCGGATTTCTTGGCGTTCACAGTTTCGATCAGTTTGTTGACCTTTGCTTTTAATTCGGCTGTAGTGTCCTTCGTTACCCTTTGGAATTTAGTTTGGTCAGAGAGTATGAGGTTCATTTTCGCCAGATATTCGTCTTTTTTAAGAATGACGTATATTGGCGACTTGTCGCCTCTCCTGACAACTATCTCCTTGTTCTCACGAAGGCTTTTAGCTGCCGCTTTGAGCTCGGGGGACAGTATGGTGCTTCTGTAATTGCCTCGATTCTTTCCGCCTTCCGCAATAAGTTCTGCTTGTAAGGTATCTTTGGTAGTGACCTTCTTTTGTGTCTCGAGGTCGAATATGTCGTCCAACAGGATTTCCAACTCCACTTTCCGGGCCATCTCACTCGGTCTGGACATAACGTGACAGTTTATACCCAGATTTAGGAGAGTGATTTGGTCCTCAGTGAGGTTAATTCCTGCAAGGTTCAGGAAGCCATCTCTTGGTCGTGGAATTGCCATAGGTCCTCCATATAACGTTGTTAGTTTCTTGATAATCCTTGTTTCAGTGCTGAGGTGATGTCGGTCTGTGAGGATGTCGAGGTGTTGTTCAATGCGGGTACGGAGACTTTCGTCGATGTTCCTATTTCTCCATTCGTTTGTAGCATGAAGTAGTTGCGTTTTGTTGTCTTTGATTTCATTTTCCGCCTTGTATATCTGATCACGAATCAGATCCTGGCGATATTTTATCGTGAAGGCTTGATTCCTTGCTGCTGGGTCGTGCGTTTTAATATTAGTATATTTTGGTAGCAGTCTTTCCTGTAGACATATATTATTAAATATGACCGAAAAAGTAAGATCAATAATTCTGACACGAATTTTCTCGATCTTTCGTACATTTCTTTTCACTGTTGGTGGTAATTCAAAAATCAATTCTCCAAAATTCATTTTTATTTCTAGTCTGACGCGACACTTGAGCGCGTTTCGTAAAACTTATTACATTTTCAAAGACTTTAGTTTACACATACACAACTGAATAGAACTTACACATCTCCGATTTGTTTATATCTACATTTGAGTGAGGTGGATGGGGTGAGGTGGTATTAATTTCATCAACACAAGACAGGAAACAATGGGTATTGAATGGAAGTGATTGTAGAAAGCCTATTGGTCCGTATTTCTTGATGCTTCTATATTGGAGCGGAGTCTTGAGGTGGGTAGAATATAGTTGTGCATTAATTGGCTGTTGATTGCTGGTGTTGACTTTTTAATGCGTAGTGCCTCGCAAACGTCAAGCCGCCTGCTATCGCTGTATCTATCGATGATTTCTGTGTTGTTTACTAGGATTTCTCTGGCGATGGTTTGGTTGTGGGAAGAGATTATATGTTCCTTAATGGAGCCCTGTTGCTTATGCATCGTTAAACGCCTAGAAAGAGATGTTGTTGTCTTGCCTATATACTGGTTTTTTTTGGAGCTTACAGTCCCCAAGAGGGCATTTGAAGGCATAGACGACGTTGGTCTCTTTTAAAGCGTTCTGCTTTGTGTCTGGAGAGTTTCTCATGAGTAGGCTGGCCGTTTTTCTGGTTTTATAGTAAATCGTCAGTTGTATCCTCTGATTTTTGTCTGTAGGGATAACGTTTCTATTAACAATATCTTTCAGGACCCTTTCCTCCGTTTTATGAGCTGTGGAAAAGAAGTTCCTGTAAAATAGTCTAATAGGGGGTATAGGTGTTGTGTTAGTTGTCTCTTCAGAGGTTGCATGGCGTTTCACTTTCCTTCTTATGATGTCTTCGACGAAACCATTGGAGAAGCCGTTGTTGACTAGGACCTGCCTTACCCTACAGAGTTCTTCGTCGACTTGCTTCCATTCTGAGCTGTGGCTGAGAGCACGGTCGACATATCGTTAACAACACTCCTCTTGTACCTGTCTGGGCAGTCGCTGTTGGCATTTAGGCACATTCCTATGTTCGTTTCCTTAGTGTAGACTGCAGTGTGGAAACCTCCGCTCTTTTCCATGACTGTTACATCTAGAAAGGGCAGCTTCCCATCCTTTTCCATCTCGTAAGTGAAACGCAGCACGGAACTCTGCTCAAACGCCTCCTTCAGCTCCTGCAGATGTCTGACATCAGGTACCTGTGTAAAAATGTCGTCAACATACCTGCAGTATATGGCCGGTTTCAAGTTCATGTCGACTAAGACTTTTTGCTCGATGGTACCCATGTAGAAGTTTGCAAACAGGACACCTAGGGGAGAACCCATGGCGACCCCATCTACTTGCTTATACATGTGCCCATCCGGGCTCAAGAAGGGTGCCTCTTTAGTACAAGCTTGGAGTAGTTTCCTTAGAATATTTTCTGGTATGTCAAGAGGAGTACAGGCTGGATCACGATACACTCTGTCGGCTATCATCCCGATTGTCTCGTCCACAGGTACGTTGGTGAACAGTGATTCTACGTCCAACGAGGCTCTTATCCCTGTGGCCCGTGTGCCCCGCAGTAAGTCAACAAATTCCTTTGGAGACTTCAGGCTGAAGGCGCAAGGGACATAAGGAGTCAGCAGGCCGTTGAGTCGCTTCGCCAGTCTGTACGTGGGTGTGGGTATCTGGCTAATGATTGGCCGAAGTGGGTTTCCAGGCTTGTGTGTCTTGACATTTCCATACGCATATCCAGGTTTATATTCCCCAATAATCTTTGGCAGGTGGAGTCCGGATTTCTTGGCGTTCACAGTTTCGATCAGTTTGTTGACCTTTGCTTTTAATTCGGCTGTAGTGTCCTTCGTTACCCTTTGGAATTTAGTTTGGTCAGAGAGTATGAGGTTCATTTTCGCCAGATATTCGTCTTTTTTAAGAATGACGTATATTGGCGACTTGTCGCCTCTCCTGACAACTATCTCCTTGTTCTCACGAAGGCTTTTAGCTGCCGCTTTGAGCTCGGGGGACAGTATGGTGCTTCTGTAATTGCCTCGATTCTTTCCGCCTTCCGCAATAAGTTCTGCTTGTAAGGTATCTTTGGTAGTGACCTTCTTTTGTGTCTCGAGGTCGAATATGTCGTCCAACAGGATTTCCAACTCCACTTTCCGGGCCATCTCACTCGGTCTGGACATAACGTGACAGTTTATACCCAGATTTAGGAGAGTGATTTGGTCCTCAGTGAGGTTAATTCCTGCAAGGTTCAGGAAGCCATCTCTTGGTCGTGGAATTGCCATAGGTCCTCCATATAACGTTGTTAGTTTCTTGATAATCCTTGTTTCAGTGCTGAGGTGATGTCGGTCTGTGAGGATGTCGAGGTGTTGTTCAATGCGGGTACGGAGACTTTCGTCGATGTTCCTATTTCTCCATTCGTTTGTAGCATGAAGTAGTTGCGTTTTGTTGTCTTTGATTTCATTTTCCGCCTTGTATATCTGATCACGAATCAGATCCTGGCGATATTTTATCGTGAAGGCTTGATTCCTTGCTGCTGGGTCGTGCGTTTTAATATTAGTATATTTTGGTAGCAGTCTTTCCTGTAGACATATTATTAAATATGACCGAAAAAGTAAGATCAATAATTCTGACACGAATTTTCTCGATCTTTCGTACATTTCTTTTCACTGTTGGTGGTAATTCAAAAATCAATTCTCCAAAATTCATTTTTATTTCTAGTCTGACGCGACACTTGAGCGCGTTTCGTAAAACTTATTACATTTTCAAAGACTTTAGTTTACACATACACAACTGAATAGAACTTACACATCTCCGATTTGTTTATATCTACATTTGAGTGAGGTGGATGGGGTGAGGTGGTATTAATTTCATCAACACAAGACAGGAAACAATGGGTATTGAATGGAAGTGATTGTAGAAAGCCTATTGGTCCGTATTTCTTGATGCTTCTATATTGGAGCGGAGTCTTGAGGTGGGTAGAATATAGTTGTGCATTAATTGGCTGTTGATTGCTGGTGTTGACTTTTTAATGCGTAGTGCCTCGCAAACGTCAAGCCGCCTGCTATCGCTGTATCTATCGATGATTTCTGTGTTGTTTACTAGGATTTCTCTGGCGATGGTTTGGTTGTGGGAAGAGATTATATGTTCCTTAATGGAGCCCTGTTGCTTATGCATCGTTAAACGCCTAGAAAGAGATGTTGTTGTCTTGCCTATATACTGGTTTTTTTTGGAGCTTACAGTCCCCAAGAGGGCATTTGAAGGCATAGACGACGTTGGTCTCTTTTAAAGCGTTCTGCTTTGTGTCTGGAGAGTTTCTCATGAGTAGGCTGGCCGTTTTTCTGGTTTTATAGTAAATCGTCAGTTGTATCCTCTGATTTTTGTCTGTAGGGATAACGTTTCTATTAACAATATCTTTCAGGACCCTTTCCTCCGTTTTATGAGCTGTGGAAAAGAAGTTCCTGTAAAATAGTCTAATAGGGGGTATAGGTGTTGTGTTAGTTGTCTCTTCAGAGGTTGCATGGCGTTTCACTTTCCTTCTTATGATGTCTTCGACGAAACCATTGGAGAAGCCGTTGTTGACTAGGACCTGCCTTACCCTACAGAGTTCTTCGTCGACTTGCTTCCATTCTGAGCTGTGGCTGAGAGCACGGTCGACATATCGTTAACAACACTCCTCTTGTACCTGTCTGGGCAGTCGCTGTTGGCATTTAGGCACATTCCTATGTTCGTTTCCTTAGTGTAGACTGCAGTGTGGAAACCTCCGCTCTTTTCCATGACTGTTACATCTAGAAAGGGCAGCTTCCCATCCTTTTCCATCTCGTAAGTGAAACGCAGCACGGAACTCTGCTCAAACGCCTCCTTCAGCTCCTGCAGATGTCTGACATCAGGTACCTGTGTAAAAATGTCGTCAACATACCTGCAGTATATGGCCGGTTTCAAGTTCATGTCGACTAAGACTTTTTGCTCGATGGTACCCATGTAGAAGTTTGCAAACAGGACACCTAGGGGAGAACCCATGGCGACCCCATCTACTTGCTTATACATGTGCCCATCCGGGCTCAAGAAGGGTGCCTCTTTAGTACAAGCTTGGAGTAGTTTCCTTAGAATATTTTCTGGTATGTCAAGAGGAGTACAGGCTGGATCACGATACACTCTGTCGGCTATCATCCCGATTGTCTCGTCCACAGGTACGTTGGTGAACAGTGATTCTACGTCCAACGAGGCTCTTATCCCTGTGGCCCGTGTGCCCCGCAGTAAGTCAACAAATTCCTTTGGAGACTTCAGGCTGAAGGCGCAAGGGACATAAGGAGTCAGCAGGCCGTTGAGTCGCTTCGCCAGTCTGTACGTGGGTGTGGGTATCTGGCTAATGATTGGCCGAAGTGGGTTTCCAGGCTTGTGTGTCTTGACATTTCCATACGCATATCCAGGTTTATATTCCCCAATAATCTTTGGCAGGTGGAGTCCGGATTTCTTGGCGTTCACAGTTTCGATCAGTTTGTTGACCTTTGCTTTTAATTCGGCTGTAGTGTCCTTCGTTACCCTTTGGAATTTAGTTTGGTCAGAGAGTATGAGGTTCATTTTCGCCAGATATTCGTCTTTTTTAAGAATGACGTATATTGGCGACTTGTCGCCTCTCCTGACAACTATCTCCTTGTTCTCACGAAGGCTTTTAGCTGCCGCTTTGAGCTCGGGGGACAGTATGGTGCTTCTGTAATTGCCTCGATTCTTTCCGCCTTCCGCAATAAGTTCTGCTTGTAAGGTATCTTTGGTAGTGACCTTCTTTTGTGTCTCGAGGTCGAATATGTCGTCCAACAGGATTTCCAACTCCACTTTCCGGGCCATCTCACTCGGTCTGGACATAACGTGACAGTTTATACCCAGATTTAGGAGAGTGATTTGGTCCTCAGTGAGGTTAATTCCTGCAAGGTTCAGGAAGCCATCTCTTGGTCGTGGAATTGCCATAGGTCCTCCATATAACGTTGTTAGTTTCTTGATAATCCTTGTTTCAGTGCTGAGGTGATGTCGGTCTGTGAGGATGTCGAGGTGTTGTTCAATGCGGGTACGGAGACTTTCGTCGATGTTCCTATTTCTCCATTCGTTTGTAGCATGAAGTAGTTGCGTTTTGTTGTCTTTGATTTCATTTTCCGCCTTGTATATCTGATCACGAATCAGATCCTGGCGATATTTTATCGTGAAGGCTTGATTCCTTGCTGCTGGGTCGTGCGTTTTAATATTAGTATATTTTGGTAGCAGTCTTTCCTGTAGACATATATTATTAAATATGACCGAAAAAGTAAGATCAATAATTCTGACACGAATTTTCTCGATCTTTCGTACATTTCTTTTCACTGTTGGTGGTAATTCAAAAATCAATTCTCCAAAATTCATTTTTATTTCTAGTCTGACGCGACACTTGAGCGCGTTTCGTAAAACTTATTACATTTTCAAAGACTTTAGTTTACACATACACAACTGAATAGAACTTACACATCTCCGATTTGTTTATATCTACATTTGAGTGAGGTGGATGGGGTGAGGTGGTATTAATTTCATCAACACAAGACAGGAAACAATGGGTATTGAATGGAAGTGATTGTAGAAAGCCTATTGGTCCGTATTTCTTGATGCTTCTATATTGGAGCGGAGTCTTGAGGTGGGTAGAATATAGTTGTGCATTAATTGGCTGTTGATTGCTGGTGTTGACTTTTTAATGCGTAGTGCCTCGCAAACGTCAAGCCGCCTGCTATCGCTGTATCTATCGATGATTTCTGTGTTGTTTACTAGGATTTCTCTGGCGATGGTTTGGTTGTGGGAAGAGATTATATGTTCCTTAATGGAGCCCTGTTGCTTATGCATCGTTAAACGCCTAGAAAGAGATGTTGTTGTCTTGCCTATATACTGGTTTTTTTTGGAGCTTACAGTCCCCAAGAGGGCATTTGAAGGCATAGACGACGTTGGTCTCTTTTAAAGCGTTCTGCTTTGTGTCTGGAGAGTTTCTCATGAGTAGGCTGGCCGTTTTTCTGGTTTTATAGTAAATCGTCAGTTGTATCCTCTGATTTTTGTCTGTAGGGATAACGTTTCTATTAACAATATCTTTCAGGACCCTTTCCTCCGTTTTATGAGCTGTGGAAAAGAAGTTCCTGTAAAATAGTCTAATAGGGGGTATAGGTGTTGTGTTAGTTGTCTCTTCAGAGGTTGCATGGCGTTTCACTTTCCTTCTTATGATGTCTTCGACGAAACCATTGGAGAAGCCGTTGTTGACTAGGACCTGCCTTACCCTACAGAGTTCTTCGTCGACTTGCTTCCATTCTGAGCTGTGGCTGAGAGCACGGTCGACATATCGTTAACAACACTCCTCTTGTACCTGTCTGGGCAGTCGCTGTTGGCATTTAGGCACATTCCTATGTTCGTTTCCTTAGTGTAGACTGCAGTGTGGAAACCTCCGCTCTTTTCCATGACTTACATCTAGAAAGGGCAGCTTCCCATCCTTTTCCATCTCGTAAGTGAAACGCAGCACGGAACTCTGCTCAAACGCCTCCTTCAGCTCCTGCAGATGTCTGACATCAGGTACCTGTGTAAAAATGTCGTCAACATACCTGCAGTATATGGCCGGTTTTAAGTTCATGTCGACTAAGACTTTTTGCTCGATGGTACCCATGTAGAAGTTTGCAAACAGGACACCTAGGGGAGAACCCATGGCGACCCCATCTACTTGCTTATACATGTGCCCATCCGGGCTCAAGAAGGGTGCCTCTTTAGTACAAGCTTGGAGTAGTTTCCTTAGAATATTTTCTGGTATGTCAAGAGGAGTACAGGCTGGATCACGATACACTCTGTCGGCTATCATCCCGATTGTCTCGTCCACAGGTACGTTGGTGAACAGTGATTCTACGTCCAACGAGGCTCTTATCCCTGTGGCCCGTGTGCCCCGCAGTAAGTCAACAAATTCCTTTGGAGACTTCAGGCTGAAGGCGCAAGGGACATAAGGAGTCAGCAGGCCGTTGAGTCGCTTCGCCAGTCTGTACGTGGGTGTGGGTATCTGGCTAATGATTGGCCGAAGTGGGTTTCCAGGCTTGTGTGTCTTGACATTTCCATACGCATATCCAGGTTTATATTCCCCAATAATCTTTGGCAGGTGGAGTCCGGATTTCTTGGCGTTCACAGTTTCGATCAGTTTGTTGACCTTTGCTTTTAATTCGGCTGTAGTGTCCTTCGTTACCCTTTGGAATTTAGTTTGGTCAGAGAGTATGAGGTTCATTTTCGCCAGATATTCGTCTTTTTTAAGAATGACGTATATTGGCGACTTGTCGCCTCTCCTGACAACTATCTCCTTGTTCTCACGAAGGCTTTTAGCTGCCGCTTTGAGCTCGGGGGACAGTATGGTGCTTCTGTAATTGCCTCGATTCTTTCCGCCTTCCGCAATAAGTTCTGCTTGTAAGGTATCTTTGGTAGTGACCTTCTTTTGTGTCTCGAGGTCGAATATGTCGTCCAACAGGATTTCCAACTCCACTTTCCGGGCCATCTCACTCGGTCTGGACATAACGTGACAGTTTATACCCAGATTTAGGAGAGTGATTTGGTCCTCAGTGAGGTTAATTCCTGCAAGGTTCAGGAAGCCATCTCTTGGTCGTGGAATTGCCATAGGTCCTCCATATAACGTTGTTAGTTTCTTGATAATCCTTGTTTCAGTGCTGAGGTGATGTCGGTCTGTGAGGATGTCGAGGTGTTGTTCAATGCGGGTACGGAGACTTTCGTCGATGTTCCTATTTCTCCATTCGTTTGTAGCATGAAGTAGTTGCGTTTTGTTGTCTTTGATTTCATTTTCCGCCTTGTATATCTGATCACGAATCAGATCCTGGCGATATTTTATCGTGAAGGCTTGATTCCTTGCTGCTGGGTCGTGCGTTTTAATATTAGTATATTTTGGTAGCAGTCTTTCCTGTAGACATATATTATTAAATATGACCGAAAAAGTAAGATCAATAATTCTGACACGAATTTTCTCGATCTTTCGTACATTTCTTTTCACTGTTGGTGGTAATTCAAAAATCAATTCTCCAAAATTCATTTTTATTTCTAGTCTGACGCGACACTTGAGCGCGTTTCGTAAAACTTATTACATTTTCAAAGACTTTAGTTTACACATACACAACTGAATAGAACTTACACATCTCCGATTTGTTTATATCTACATTTGAGTGAGGTGGATGGGGTGAGGTGGTATTAATTTCATCAACACAAGACAGGAAACAATGGGTATTGAATGGAAGTGATTGTAGAAAGCCTATTGGTCCGTATTTCTTGATGCTTCTATATTGGAGCGGAGTCTTGAGGTGGGTAGAATATAGTTGTGCATTAATTGGCTGTTGATTGCTGGTGTTGACTTTTTAATGCGTAGTGCCTCGCAAACGTCAAGCCGCCTGCTATCGCTGTATCTATCGATGATTTCTGTGTTGTTTACTAGGATTTCTCTGGCGATGGTTTGGTTGTGGGAAGAGATTATATGTTCCTTAATGGAGCCCTGTTGCTTATGCATCGTTAAACGCCTAGAAAGAGATGTTGTTGTCTTGCCTATATACTGGTTTTTTTTGGAGCTTACAGTCCCCAAGAGGGCATTTGAAGGCATAGACGACGTTGGTCTCTTTTAAAGCGTTCTGCTTTGTGTCTGGAGAGTTTCTCATGAGTAGGCTGGCCGTTTTTCTGGTTTTATAGTAAATCGTCAGTTGTATCCTCTGATTTTTGTCTGTAGGGATAACGTTTCTATTAACAATATCTTTCAGGACCCTTTCCTCCGTTTTATGAGCTGTGGAAAAGAAGTTCCTGTAAAATAGTCTAATAGGGGGTATAGGTGTTGTGTTAGTTGTCTCTTCAGAGGTTGCATGGCGTTTCACTTTCCTTCTTATGATGTCTTCGACGAAACCATTGGAGAAGCCGTTGTTGACTAGGACCTGCCTTACCCTACAGAGTTCTTCGTCGACTTGCTTCCATTCTGAGCTGTGGCTGAGAGCACGGTCGACATATTCGTTAACAACACTCCTCTTGTACCTGTCTGGGCAGTCGCTGTTGGCATTTAGGCACATTCCTATGTTCGTTTCCTTAGTGTAGACTGCAGTGTGGAAACCTCCGCTCTTTTCCATGACTGTTACATCTAGAAAGGGCAGCTTCCCATCCTTTTCCATCTCGTAAGTGAAACGCAGCACGGAACTCTGCTCAAACGCCTCCTTCAGCTCCTGCAGATGTCTGACATCAGGTACCTGTGTAAAAATGTCGTCAACATACCTGCAGTATATGGCCGGTTTCAAGTTCATGTCGACTAAGACTTTTTGCTCGATGGTACCCATGTAGAAGTTTGCAAACAGGACACCTAGGGGAGAACCCATGGCGACCCCATCTACTTGCTTATACATGTGCCCATCCGGGCTCAAGAAGGGTGCCTCTTTAGTACAAGCTTGGAGTAGTTTCCTTAGAATATTTTCTGGTATGTCAAGAGGAGTACAGGCTGGATCACGATACACTCTGTCGGCTATCATCCCGATTGTCTCGTCCACAGGTACGTTGGTGAACAGTGATTCTACGTCCAACGAGGCTCTTATCCCTGTGGCCCGTGTGCCCCGCAGTAAGTCAACAAATTCCTTTGGAGACTTCAGGCTGAAGGCGCAAGGGACATAAGGAGTCAGCAGGCCGTTGAGTCGCTTCGCCAGTCTGTACGTGGGTGTGGGTATCTGGCTAATGATTGGCCGAAGTGGGTTTCCAGGCTTGTGTGTCTTGACATTTCCATACGCATATCCAGGTTTATATTCCCCAATAATCTTTGGCAGGTGGAGTCCGGATTTCTTGGCGTTCACAGTTTCGATCAGTTTGTTGACCTTTGCTTTTAATTCGGCTGTAGTGTCCTTCGTTACCCTTTGGAATTTAGTTTGGTCAGAGAGTATGAGGTTCATTTTCGCCAGATATTCGTCTTTTTTAAGAATGACGTATATTGGCGACTTGTCGCCTCTCCTGACAACTATCTCCTTGTTCTCACGAAGGCTTTTAGCTGCCGCTTTGAGCTCGGGGGACAGTATGGTGCTTCTGTAATTGCCTCGATTCTTTCCGCCTTCCGCAATAAGTTCTGCTTGTAAGGTATCTTTGGTAGTGACCTTCTTTTGTGTCTCGAGGTCGAATATGTCGTCCAACAGGATTTCCAACTCCACTTTCCGGGCCATCTCACTCGGTCTGGACATAACGTGACAGTTTATACCCAGATTTAGGAGAGTGATTTGGTCCTCAGTGAGGTTAATTCCTGCAAGGTTCAGGAAGCCATCTCTTGGTCGTGGAATTGCCATAGGTCCTCCATATAACGTTGTTAGTTTCTTGATAATCCTTGTTTCAGTGCTGAGGTGATGTCGGTCTGTGAGGATGTCGAGGTGTTGTTCAATGCGGGTACGGAGACTTTCGTCGATGTTCCTATTTCTCCATTCGTTTGTAGCATGAAGTAGTTGCGTTTTGTTGTCTTTGATTTCATTTTCCGCCTTGTATATCTGATCACGAATCAGATCCTGGCGATATTTTATCGTGAAGGCTTGATTCCTTGCTGCTGGGTCGTGCGTTTTAATATTAGTATATTTTGGTAGCAGTCTTTCCTGTAGACATATATTATTAAATATGACCGAAAAAGTAAGATCAATAATTCTGACACGAATTTTCTCGATCTTTCGTACATTTCTTTTCACTGTTGGTGGTAATTCAAAAATCAATTCTCCAAAATTCATTTTTATTTCTAGTCTGACGCGACACTTGAGCGCGTTTCGTAAAACTTATTACATTTTCAAAGACTTTAGTTTACACATACACAACTGAATAGAACTTACACATCTCCGATTTGTTTATATCTACATTTGAGTGAGGTGGATGGGGTGAGGTGGTATTAATTTCATCAACACAAGACAGGAAACAATGGGTATTGAATGGAAGTGATTGTAGAAAGCCTATTGGTCCGTATTTCTTGATGCTTCTATATTGGAGCGGAGTCTTGAGGTGGGTAGAATATAGTTGTGCATTAATTGGCTGTTGATTGCTGGTGTTGACTTTTTAATGCGTAGTGCCTCGCAAACGTCAAGCCGCCTGCTATCGCTGTATCTATCGATGATTTCTGTGTTGTTTACTAGGATTTCTCTGGCGATGGTTTGGTTGTGGGAAGAGATTATATGTTCCTTAATGGAGCCCTGTTGCTTATGCATCGTTAAACGCCTAGAAAGAGATGTTGTTGTCTTGCCTATATACTGGTTTTTTTTGGAGCTTACAGTCCCCAAGAGGGCATTTGAAGGCATAGACGACGTTGGTCTCTTTTAAAGCGTTCTGCTTTGTGTCTGGAGAGTTTCTCATGAGTAGGCTGGCCGTTTTTCTGGTTTTATAGTAAATCGTCAGTTGTATCCTCTGATTTTTGTCTGTAGGGATAACGTTTCTATTAACAATATCTTTCAGGACCCTTTCCTCCGTTTTATGAGCTGTGGAAAAGAAGTTCCTGTAAAATAGTCTAATAGGGGGTATAGGTGTTGTGTTAGTTGTCTCTTCAGAGGTTGCATGGCGTTTCACTTTCCTTCTTATGATGTCTTCGACGAAACCATTGGAGAAGCCGTTGTTGACTAGGACCTGCCTTACCCTACAGAGTTCTTCGTCGACTTGCTTCCATTCTGAGCTGTGGCTGAGAGCACGGTCGACATATTCGTTAACAACACTCCTCTTGTACCTGTCTGGGCAGTCGCTGTTGGCATTTAGGCACATTCCTATGTTCGTTTCCTTAGTGTAGACTGCAGTGTGGAAACCTCCGCTTTTCCATGACTGTTACATCTAGAAAGGGCAGCTTCCCATCCTTTTCCATCTCGTAAGTGAAACGCAGCACGGAACTCTGCTCAAACGCCTCCTTCAGCTCCTGCAGATGTCTGACATCAGGTACCTGTGTAAAAATGTCGTCAACATACCTGCAGTATATGGCCGGTTTCAAGTTCATGTCGACTAAGACTTTTTGCTCGATGGTACCCATGTAGAAGTTTGCAAACAGGACACCTAGGGGAGAACCCATGGCGACCCCATCTACTTGCTTATACATGTGCCCATCCGGGCTCAAGAAGGGTGCCTCTTTAGTACAAGCTTGGAGTAGTTTCCTTAGAATATTTTCTGGTATGTCAAGAGGAGTACAGGCTGGATCACGATACACTCTGTCGGCTATCATCCCGATTGTCTCGTCCACAGGTACGTTGGTGAACAGTGATTCTACGTCCAACGAGGCTCTTATCCCTGTGGCCCGTGTGCCCCGCAGTAAGTCAACAAATTCCTTTGGAGACTTCAGGCTGAAGGCGCAAGGGACATAAGGAGTCAGCAGGCCGTTGAGTCGCTTCGCCAGTCTGTACGTGGGTGTGGGTATCTGGCTAATGATTGGCCGAAGTGGGTTTCCAGGCTTGTGTGTCTTGACATTTCCATACGCATATCCAGGTTTATATTCCCCAATAATCTTTGGCAGGTGGAGTCCGGATTTCTTGGCGTTCACAGTTTCGATCAGTTTGTTGACCTTTGCTTTTAATTCGGCTGTAGTGTCCTTCGTTACCCTTTGGAATTTAGTTTGGTCAGAGAGTATGAGGTTCATTTTCGCCAGATATTCGTCTTTTTTAAGAATGACGTATATTGGCGACTTGTCGCCTCTCCTGACAACTATCTCCTTGTTCTCACGAAGGCTTTTAGCTGCCGCTTTGAGCTCGGGGGACAGTATGGTGCTTCTGTAATTGCCTCGATTCTTTCCGCCTTCCGCAATAAGTTCTGCTTGTAAGGTATCTTTGGTAGTGACCTTCTTTTGTGTCTCGAGGTCGAATATGTCGTCCAACAGGATTTCCAACTCCACTTTCCGGGCCATCTCACTCGGTCTGGACATAACGTGACAGTTTATACCCAGATTTAGGAGAGTGATTTGGTCCTCAGTGAGGTTAATTCCTGCAAGGTTCAGGAAGCCATCTCTTGGTCGTGGAATTGCCATAGGTCCTCCATATAACGTTGTTAGTTTCTTGATAATCCTTGTTTCAGTGCTGAGGTGATGTCGGTCTGTGAGGATGTCGAGGTGTTGTTCAATGCGGGTACGGAGACTTTCGTCGATGTTCCTATTTCTCCATTCGTTTGTAGCATGAAGTAGTTGCGTTTTGTTGTCTTTGATTTCATTTTCCGCCTTGTATATCTGATCACGAATCAGATCCTGGCGATATTTTATCGTGAAGGCTTGATTCCTTGCTGCTGGGTCGTGCGTTTTAATATTAGTATATTTTGGTAGCAGTCTTTCCTGTAGACATATATTATTAAATATGACCGAAAAAGTAAGATCAATAATTCTGACACGAATTTTCTCGATCTTTCGTACATTTCTTTTCACTGTTGGTGGTAATTCAAAAATCAATTCTCCAAAATTCATTTTTATTTCTAGTCTGACGCGACACTTGAGCGCGTTTCGTAAAACTTATTACATTTTCAAAGACTTTAGTTTACACATACACAACTGAATAGAACTTACACATCTCCGATTTGTTTATATCTACATTTGAGTGAGGTGGATGGGGTGAGGTGGTATTAATTTCATCAACACAAGACAGGAAACAATGGGTATTGAATGGAAGTGATTGTAGAAAGCCTATTGGTCCGTATTTCTTGATGCTTCTATATTGGAGCGGAGTCTTGAGGTGGGTAGAATATAGTTGTGCATTAATTGGCTGTTGATTGCTGGTGTTGACTTTTTAATGCGTAGTGCCTCGCAAACGTCAAGCCGCCTGCTATCGCTGTATCTATCGATGATTTCTGTGTTGTTTACTAGGATTTCTCTGGCGATGGTTTGGTTGTGGGAAGAGATTATATGTTCCTTAATGGAGCCCTGTTGCTTATGCATCGTTAAACGCCTAGAAAGAGATGTTGTTGTCTTGCCTATATACTGTTTTTTTTGGAGCTTACAGTCCCCAAGAGGGCATTTGAAGGCATAGACGACGTTGGTCTCTTTTAAAGCGTTCTGCTTTGTGTCTGGAGAGTTTCTCATGAGTAGGCTGGCCGTTTTTCTGGTTTTATAGTAAATCGTCAGTTGTATCCTCTGATTTTTGTCTGTAGGGATAACGTTTCTATTAACAATATCTTTCAGGACCCTTTCCTCCGTTTTATGAGCTGTGGAAAAGAAGTTCCTGTAAAATAGTCTAATAGGGGGTATAGGTGTTGTGTTAGTTGTCTCTTCAGAGGTTGCATGGCGTTTCACTTTCCTTCTTATGATGTCTTCGACGAAACCATTGGAGAAGCCGTTGTTGACTAGGACCTGCCTTACCCTACAGAGTTCTTCGTCGACTTGCTTCCATTCTGAGCTGTGGCTGAGAGCACGGTCGACATATTCGTTAACAACACTCCTCTTGTACCTGTCTGGGCAGTCGCTGTTGGCATTTAGGCACATTCCTATGTTCGTTTCCTTAGTGTAGACTGCAGTGTGGAAACCTCCGCTCTTTTCCATGACTGTTACATCTAGAAAGGGCAGCTTCCCATCCTTTTCCATCTCGTAAGTGAAACGCAGCACGGAACTCTGCTCAAACGCCTCCTTCAGCTCCTGCAGATGTCTGACATCAGGTACCTGTGTAAAAATGTCGTCAACATACCTGCAGTATATGGCCGGTTTCAAGTTCATGTCGACTAAGACTTTTTGCTCGATGGTACCCATGTAGAAGTTTGCAAACAGGACACCTAGGGGAGAACCCATGGCGACCCCATCTACTTGCTTATACATGTGCCCATCCGGGCTCAAGAAGGGTGCCTCTTTAGTACAAGCTTGGAGTAGTTTCCTTAGAATATTTTCTGGTATGTCAAGAGGAGTACAGGCTGGATCACGATACACTCTGTCGGCTATCATCCCGATTGTCTCGTCCACAGGTACGTTGGTGAACAGTGATTCTACGTCCAACGAGGCTCTTATCCCTGTGGCCCGTGTGCCCCGCAGTAAGTCAACAAATTCCTTTGGAGACTTCAGGCTGAAGGCGCAAGGGACATAAGGAGTCAGCAGGCCGTTGAGTCGCTTCGCCAGTCTGTACGTGGGTGTGGGTATCTGGCTAATGATTGGCCGAAGTGGGTTTCCAGGCTTGTGTGTCTTGACATTTCCATACGCATATCCAGGTTTATATTCCCCAATAATCTTTGGCAGGTGGAGTCCGGATTTCTTGGCGTTCACAGTTTCGATCAGTTTGTTGACCTTTGCTTTTAATTCGGCTGTAGTGTCCTTCGTTACCCTTTGGAATTTAGTTTGGTCAGAGAGTATGAGGTTCATTTTCGCCAGATATTCGTCTTTTTTAAGAATGACGTATATTGGCGACTTGTCGCCTCTCCTGACAACTATCTCCTTGTTCTCACGAAGGCTTTTAGCTGCCGCTTTGAGCTCGGGGGACAGTATGGTGCTTCTGTAATTGCCTCGATTCTTTCGCCTTCCGCAATAAGTTCTGCTTGTAAGGTATCTTTGGTAGTGACCTTCTTTTGTGTCTCGGTCGTCGAATATGTCGTCCAACAGGATTTCCAACTCCACTTTCCGGGCCATCTCACTCGGTCTGGACATAACGTGACAGTTTATACCCAGATTTAGGAGAGTGATTTGGTCCTCAGTGAGGTTAATTCCTGCAAGGTTCAGGAAGCCATCTCTTGGTCGTGGAATTGCCATAGGTCCTCCATATAACGTTGTTAGTTTCTTGATAATCCTTGTTTCAGTGCTGAGGTGATGTCGGTCTGTGAGGATGTCGAGGTGTTGTTCAATGCGGGTACGGAGACTTTCGTCGATGTTCCTATTTCTCCATTCGTTTGTAGCATGAAGTAGTTGCGTTTTGTTGTCTTTGATTTCATTTTCCGCCTTGTATATCTGATCACGAATCAGATCCTGGCGATATTTTATCGTGAAGGCTTGATTCCTTGCTGCTGGGTCGTGCGTTTTAATATTAGTATATTTTGGTAGCAGTCTTTCCTGTAGACATATATTATTAAATATGACCGAAAAAGTAAGATCAATAATTCTGACACGAATTTTCTCGATCTTTCGTACATTTCTTTTCACTGTTGGTGGTAATTCAAAAATCAATTCTCCAAAATTCATTTTTATTTCTAGTCTGACGCGACACTTGAGCGCGTTTCGTAAAACTTATTACATTTTCAAAGACTTTAGTTTACACATACACAACTGAATAGAACTTACACATCTCCGATTTGTTTATATCTACATTTGAGTGAGGTGGATGGGGTGAGGTGGTATTAATTTCATCAACACAAGACAGGAAACAATGGGTATTGAATGGAAGTGATTGTAGAAAGCCTATTGGTCCGTATTTCTTGATGCTTCTATATTGGAGCGGAGTCTTGAGGTGGGTAGAATATAGTTGTGCATTAATTGGCTGTTGATTGCTGGTGTTGACTTTTTAATGCGTAGTGCCTCGCAAACGTCAAGCCGCCTGCTATCGCTGTATCTATCGATGATTTCTGTGTTGTTTACTAGGATTTCTCTGGCGATGGTTTGGTTGTGGGAAGAGATTATATGTTCCTTAATGGAGCCCTGTTGCTTATGCATCGTTAAACGCCTAGAAAGAGATGTTGTTGTCTTGCCTATATACTGGTTTTTTTTTGGAGCTTACAGTCCCCAAGAGGGCATTTGAAGGCATAGACGACGTTGGTCTCTTTTAAAGCGTTCTGCTTTGTGTCTGGAGAGTTTCTCATGAGTAGGCTGGCCGTTTTTCTGGTTTTATAGTAAATCGTCAGTTGTATCCTCTGATTTTTGTCTGTAGGGATAACGTTTCTATTAACAATATCTTTCAGGACCCTTTCCTCCGTTTTATGAGCTGTGGAAAAGAAGTTCCTGTAAAATAGTCTAATAGGGGGTATAGGTGTTGTGTTAGTTGTCTCTTCAGAGGTTGCATGGCGTTTCACTTTCCTTCTTATGATGTCTTCGACGAAACCATTGGAGAAGCCGTTGTTGACTAGGACCTGCCTTACCCTACAGAGTTCTTCGTCGACTTGCTTCCATTCTGAGCTGTGGCTGAGAGCACGGTCGACATATTCGTTAACAACACTCCTCTTGTACCTGTCTGGGCAGTCGCTGTTGGCATTTAGGCACATTCCTATGTTCGTTTCCTTAGTGTAGACTGCAGTGTGGAAACCTCCGCTCTTTTCCATGACTGTTACATCTAGAAAGGGCAGCTTCCCATCCTTTTCCATCTCGTAAGTGAAACGCAGCACGGAACTCTGCTCAAACGCCTCCTTCAGCTCCTGCAGATGTCTGACATCAGGTACCTGTGTAAAAAA
>NW_027190923.1:0-22358 GCF_040958095.1 Procambarus clarkii
TCCTTCTCGTCTCACAATCAGGGTTCGATCCCGTCGGACAGGGTAGCGTTTAGCGTTTTTTAGCGTTTCCTTTCACCCAATGCCTCTATTCACCTAGAAGTAAATAGTGAGTTACTTGCATCCTGGTCAGTGAGTGAGGGTTAGTCACTAGTTGGACCTCGTAGGATAGGTGTTATAAGCCTAACATATGTATATATAAACTGCTTGTTCCACGACTCAGTGATTTTACATGTGTTGACTAAATGAAGCCTAAGAGAGAATATCTAAGACTATCTAATATTAATATTATCAAATATTTGGCCATTTTAGATTATTTTTACTTTTAAATTATTTGAATTTATGCCATGGCCATTTATGCTTAGAAGAGATTTGCTTTGGTTCTTTAATTACCGGTAGGTATGTGGCATTTGTATAGAATTTGTGCGAGATCAATAGCATCCCAACATTTTCATTTTGGAGAAACACTCCATTTGTTGTTGGTTTGACTAAATAGTTGCTATAAGCACTATCTTTAATGGAGAATTGGCTGGTATGTGTGAGTAAACTCTATGATGCAGTTTTAGGTTAGTTTGGGTTACTGGTTAGATTAGGTTTTAAGTGACGGAGTTCAGGTTTGATTAGGTGACAGGTTGATGATTAGATGACACACACAACCCTGTGATGTGTGTGTGTGTGTGTGTGTGTTTGTGTAAGAATGTCGCACATTGAAATGTGTACATGTGATTATAATAGTTTTTACCATCTGTGAAGAAAATGTCTGTAACCATTTGTCATTCCATTTTCTTTCTGCCTGCCTGCCTGCCTGCCTGCCTGCCTGCCTGCCTGCCTGCCTGAAAACTTCTCCACTCAATATGCTGTTGAATATCAATCTCCAGTGTTCACTTACCGTTAATTCATACAATATTAAACAAATGAAGTCATTAACAAATCTTTAAACATTTTCAGCACCTACATTCTTTCTAACATGAATCACAGTAACTAATATACTCAACTCAGTCACAAACACTTTTCTTATTCCTTCCTAAACACCTCACCATATATAACCTATCTCAAAAAATTAAGTTTAAATACCTAACTGCCAACCCTCCCTTCCCCCCCCCCCCCAACAACCCAGGATGACCCACGGTAGCTCCTCTGGACACCCCCTACCAACAACCTCCGCCTAACGGTGGCCGCCATATCCCTACCCCCATTCCACCCCCAGTGTTACCCACCCTCCTCCTCCGTGTCAAACAGAGAAATTAGCGGCGATAACGCTAAATTTACCCAGCCAAACCGTTCGCCTCATTTGGACATACACCAGTAAATATTAATTATTACACCTGTTTAAACATTCACATATCAGTCAGTTAGCCTAAATTCTCCTCTATTCATTCATTCATGACACTGCTTCACTTGACTGCAACATCATCGAATAACCCTGCCATTTTTTCTAACTGTCAACACAAACTCACAATTTCACATGTCAATCATTGCAATTGTTTATAAAAAGACACTAACTAACCCTGTTTGCTCCGAGGTATAAATACAGGTGCCAAATTTTATTCAGATGGCAACTCCAGCGTGGCCTAGTCGGATAGAACATGTTCCTAATCCGGATAGACCTGCGTTCGAGCCTGTCGCAACGGATGCAACTACAGGGCACAGATAGATTTCTGTGATGTCCTCTCCTGTAGGAGCATCAGTTTCGATAGATTCTCTGGATAGCCGAAGATTGATTGACTGATCCCTTGGAATGTGGGGAAGGGTTGAAATCCGGGGGCCCACGGACGGATACCTGGATCCACTGACCTCGGGCAGGTCTTTCAATTCACCTGGATTTCAGGTGGGGAGAAGGGAGGCAATTTGGGTCGACACAAATGGCTTCCTGGACCCAGAACTCCATGGATACACGTGTTCGTGTATCCTTGGATACATGTCCGTGTATCACAGACAAGCATAGATAGTCACACGGATTGATCACACGGATACATTTCCGTGTGATCCGTGAATCCGTGTGATACGGGATTCGAACCTAGGTGGGTGGGGATAAGGATAAGGGAGGCAATTTGAGGGGACACAAATGGCTTCCTGGACCCCAGAACCCCATGGATAACCCTAAACATAATACGGTTACGAAATCCCATAAGATAAGATACACGGACATACATAAGATACACGAAAATCCCTAAGATACACGGATAGGTTCGTGTCACAGGTAACAGGGGGACGGAAAGGAGGGAGGAAGAGAGGGAGGGAGGGAGGAATAGAGAGAGGGAGGGGTATAATTAAATTTCAATTATCAATTTTATTAATTACAATTAAATCAATTTAAATTAATTTAACTCAATTTAATTGGAGTTATTTTTATATAATTATATAATTTATATAATTAGATATATAGTTAGATTATATAGTTAATATAGATATATATAGTTATATATATAATTGGAGTTATATAAATTTAGTTAAGATCTTTAAGATCTTTACTCTTAATTTAAATGAGTTTAAATCTAGGGAGGGAAGGAGGGAAGTTTATTTTCTGTTGTTAGTTAGGGTTTAACCAACCTAGCCAACCTAAACTAACCTAACCTAACCTAATATAACCAACCTTTTTTTAAAGTTCATAAACCTTCATAACATTAATGTAAACTATATTAAAGAAAATTATTTTAAAAAATAAACTATATTAAATAAAAGTTAAACTTGTTCCTTAACTAGTTCCTTGTTCCTCCCTTTATAAACCTTTGATACCTATAGGTTAAAAATAATACGGTCATTAACTTCAATTAGTTTTAGGTTAGCTTAGTTTATAGGTTACGTTAGGTTTAGGTTTAGGTTAAGTTGGTAAAGTCAGTGCTTTAAACAACCGACGGCTAAAAGGACAGACTCCAAGATTAATACTCTATCCTGCTGGATCGAGCATTAATGTGCATTAAATTATAAATTAAATTAAATTATTACATTTTTAAATTATTAGCATTAAATCATGAATTGGATCAATGTGTGTACTCACACGTAGGTGAGTACACAAAAATGAATGACTTGTTCCTTCTCGTCTCACAATCAAGGGTTCGAATCCCGGTCGGACAGGGTAGCGTTTAGCGTTTTGGTAGCGTTTCCTTTCACCCAATGCCTCTATTCACCTAGAAGTAAATAGTGAGTTACTTGCATCCTGGTCAGTGAGTGAGGGTTAGTCACTAGTTGGACCTCGTAGGATAGGTGTTATAAGCCTAACATATGTATATATAAACTGCTTGTTCCACGACTCAGTGATTTTACATGTGTTGACTAAATGAAGCCTAAGAGAGAATATCTAAGACTATCTAATATTAATATTATCAAATATTTGGCCATTTTAGATTATTTTTACTTTTAAATTATTTGAATTTATGCCATGGCCATTTATGCTTAGAAGAGATTTGCTTTGGTTCTTTAATTACCGGTAGGTATGTGGCATTTGTATAGAATTTGTGCGAGATCAATAGCATCCCAACATTTTCATTTTGGAGAAACACTCCATTTGTTGTTGGTTTGACTAAATAGTTGCTATAAGCACTATCTTTAATGGAGAATTGGCTGGTATGTGTGAGTAAACTCTATGATGCAGTTTTAGGTTAGTTTGGGTTACTGGTTAGATTAGGTTTTAAGTGACGGAGTTCAGGTTTGATTAGGTGACAGGTTGATGATTAGATGACACACACAACCCTGTGAGTGTGTGTGTGTGTGTGTGTGTGTTTGTGTAAGAATGTCGCACATTGAAATGTGTACATGTGATTATAATAGTTTTTACCATCTGTGAAGAAAATGTCTGTAACCATTTGTCATTCCATTTTCTTTCTGCCTGCCTGCCTGCCTGCCTGCCTGCCTGCCTGCCTGCCTGCCTGCTAAAACTTCTCCACTCAATATGCTGTTGAATATCAATCTCCAGTGTTCACTTACCGTTAATTCATACAATATTAAACAAATGAAGTCATTAACAAATCTTTAAACATTTTCAGCACCTACATTCTTTCTAACATGAATCACAGTAACTAATATACTCAACTCAGTCACAAACACTTTTCTTATTCCTTCCTAAACACCTCACCATATATAACCTATCTCAAAAAATTAAGTTTAAATACCTAACTGCCAACCCTCCCTTCCCCCCCCCCCCCAACAACCCAGGATGACCCACGGTAGCTCCTCTGGACACCCCCTACCAACAACCTCCGCCTAACGGTGGCCGCCATATCCCTACCCCCATTCCACCCCCAGTGTTACCCACCCTCCTCCTCCGTGTCAAACAGAGAAATTAGCGGCGATAACGCTAAATTTACCCAGCCAAACCGTTCGCCTCATTTGGACATACACCAGTAAATATTAATTATTACACCTGTTTAAACATTCACATATCAGTCAGTTAGCCTAAATTCTCCTCTATTCATTCATTCATGACACTGCTTCACTTGACTGCAACATCATCGAATAACCCTGCCATTTTTTCTAACTGTCAACACAAACTCACAATTTCACATGTCAATCATTGCAATTGTTTATAAAAAGACACTAACTAACCCTGTTTGCTCCGAGGTATAAATACAGGTGCCAAATTTTATTCAGATGGCAACTCCAGCGTGGCCTAGTCGGATAGAACATGTTCCTAATCCGGATAGACCTGCGTTCGAGCCTGTCGCAACGGATGCAACTACAGGGCACAGATAGATTTCTGTGATGTCCTCTCCTGTAGGAGCATCAGTTTCGATAGATTCTCTGGATAGCCGAAGATTGATTGACTGATCCCTTGGAATGTGGGGAAGGGTTGAAATCCGGGGGCCCACGGACGGATACCTGGATCCACTGACCTCGGGCAGGTCTTTCAATTCACCTGGATTTCAGGTGGGGAGAAGGGAGGCAATTTGGGTCGACACAAATGGCTTCCTGGACCCAGAACTCCATGGATACACGTGTTCGTGTATCCTTGGATACATGTCCGTGTATCACAGACAAGCATAGATAGTCACACGGATTGATCACACGGATACATTTCCGTGTGATCCGTGAATCCGTGTGATACGGGATTCGAACCTAGGTGGGTGGGGATAAGGATAAGGGAGGCAATTTGAGGGGACACAAATGGCTTCCTGGACCCCAGAACCCCATGGATAACCCTAAACATAATACGGTTACGAAATCCCATAAGATAAGATACACGGACATACATAAGATACACGAAAATCCCTAAGATACACGGATAGGTTCGTGTCACAGGTAACAGGGGGACGGAAAGGAGGGAGGAAGAGAGGGAGGGAGGGAGGAATAGAGAGAGGGAGGGGTATAATTAAATTTCAATTATCAATTTTATTAATTACAATTAAATCAATTTAAATTAATTTAACTCAATTTAATTGGAGTTATTTTTATATAATTATATAATTTATATAATTAGATATATAGTTAGATTATATAGTTAATATAGATATATATAGTTATATATATAATTGGAGTAATTTAGTTAAGATCTTTAAGATCTTTACTCTTAATTTAAATGAGTTTAAATCTAGGGAGGGAAGGAGGGAAGTTTATTTTCTGTTGTTAGTTAGGGTTTAACCAACCTAGCCAACCTAAACTAACCTAACCTAACCTAATATAACCAACCTTTTTTTAAAGTTCATAAACCTTCATAACATTAATGTAAACTATATTAAAGAAAATTATTTTAAAAAATAAACTATATTAAATAAAAGTTAAACTTGTTCCTTAACTAGTTCCTTGTTCCTCCCTTTATAAACCTTTGATACCTATAGGTTAAAAATAATACGGTCATTAACTTCAATTAGTTTTAGGTTAGCTTAGTTTATAGGTTACGTTAGGTTTAGGTTTAGGTTAAGTTGGTAAAGTCAGTGCTTTAAACAACCGACGGCTAAAAGGACAGACTCCAAGATTAATACTCTATCCTGCTGGATCGAGCATTAATGTGCATTAAATTATAAATTAAATTAAATTATTACATTTTTAAATTATTAGCATTAAATCATGAATTGGATCAATGTGTGTACTCACACGTAGGTGAGTACACAAAAATGAATGACTTGTTCCTTCTCGTCTCACAATCAAGGGTTCGAATCCCGGTCGGACAGGGTAGCGTTTAGCGTTTTGGTAGCGTTTCCTTTCACCCAATGCCTCTATTCACCTAGAAGTAAATAGTGAGTTACTTGCATCCTGGTCAGTGAGTGAGGGTTAGTCACTAGTTGGACCTCGTAGGATAGGTGTTATAAGCCTAACATATGTATATATAAACTGCTTGTTCCACGACTCAGTGATTTTACATGTGTTGACTAAATGAAGCCTAAGAGAGAATATCTAAGACTATCTAATATTAATATTATCAAATATTTGGCCATTTTAGATTATTTTTACTTTTAAATTATTTGAATTTATGCCATGGCCATTTATGCTTAGAAGAGATTTGCTTTGGTTCTTTAATTACCGGTAGGTATGTGGCATTTGTATAGAATTTGTGCGAGATCAATAGCATCCCAACATTTTCATTTTGGAGAAACACTCCATTTGTTGTTGGTTTGACTAAATAGTTGCTATAAGCACTATCTTTAATGGAGAATTGGCTGGTATGTGTGAGTAAACTCTATGATGCAGTTTTAGGTTAGTTTGGGTTACTGGTTAGATTAGGTTTTAAGTGACGGAGTTCAGGTTTGATTAGGTGACAGGTTGATGATTAGATGACACACACAACCCTGTGAGTGTGTGTGTGTGTGTGTGTGTGTTTGTGTAAGAATGTCGCACATTGAAATGTGTACATGTGATTATAATAGTTTTTACCATCTGTGAAGAAAATGTCTGTAACCATTTGTCATTCCATTTTCTTTCTGCCTGCCTGCCTGCCTGCCTGCCTGCCTGCCTGCCTGCCTGCCTGCTAAAACTTCTCCACTCAATATGCTGTTGAATATCAATCTCCAGTGTTCACTTACCGTTAATTCATACAATATTAAACAAATGAAGTCATTAACAAATCTTTAAACATTTTCAGCACCTACATTCTTTCTAACATGAATCACAGTAACTAATATACTCAACTCAGTCACAAACACTTTTCTTATTCCTTCCTAAACACCTCACCATATATAACCTATCTCAAAAAATTAAGTTTAAATACCTAACTGCCAACCCTCCCTTCCCCCACCCCCCAACAACCCAGGATGACCCACGGTAGCTCCTCTGGACACCCCCTACCAACAACCTCCGCCTAACGGTGGCCGCCATATCCCTACCCCCATTCCACCCCCAGTGTTACCCACCCTCCTCCTCCGTGTCAAACAGAGAAATTAGCGGCGATAACGCTAAATTTACCCAGCCAAACCGTTCGCCTCATTTGGACATACACCAGTAAATATTAATTATTACACCTGTTTAAACATTCACATATCAGTCAGTTAGCCTAAATTCTCCTCTATTCATTCATTCATGACACTGCTTCACTTGACTGCAACATCATCGAATAACCCTGCCATTTTTTCTAACTGTCAACACAAACTCACAATTTCACATGTCAATCATTGCAATTGTTTATAAAAAGACACTAACTAACCCTGTTTGCTCCGAGGTATAAATACAGGTGCCAAATTTTATTCAGATGGCAACTCCAGCGTGGCCTAGTCGGATAGAACATGTTCCTAATCCGGATAGACCTGCGTTCGAGCCTGTCGCAACGGATGCAACTACAGGGCACAGATAGATTTCTGTGATGTCCTCTCCTGTAGGAGCATCAGTTTCGATAGATTCTCTGGATAGCCGAAGATTGATTGACTGATCCCTTGGAATGTGGGGAAGGGTTGAAATCCGGGGGCCCACGGACGGATACCTGGATCCACTGACCTCGGGCAGGTCTTTCAATTCACCTGGATTTCAGGTGGGGAGAAGGGAGGCAATTTGGGTCGACACAAATGGCTTCCTGGACCCAGAACTCCATGGATACACGTGTTCGTGTATCCTTGGATACATGTCCGTGTATCACAGACAAGCATAGATAGTCACACGGATTGATCACACGGATACATTTCCGTGTGATCCGTGAATCCGTGTGATACGGGATTCGAACCTAGGTGGGTGGGGATAAGGATAAGGGAGGCAATTTGAGGGGACACAAATGGCTTCCTGGACCCCAGAACCCCATGGATAACCCTAAACATAATACGGTTACGAAATCCCATAAGATAAGATACACGGACATACATAAGATACACGAAAATCCCTAAGATACACGGATAGGTTCGTGTCACAGGTAACAGGGGGACGGAAAGGAGGGAGGAAGAGAGGGAGGGAGGGAGGAATAGAGAGAGGGAGGGGTATAATTAAATTTCAATTATCAATTTTATTAATTACAATTAAATCAATTTAAATTAATTTAACTCAATTTAATTGGAGTTATTTTTATATAATTATATAATTTATATAATTAGATATATAGTTAGATTATATAGTTATATAGATATATATAGTTATTATATAATTGGAGTAAATTTAGTTAAGATCTTTAAGATCTTTACTCTTAATTTAAATGAGTTTAAATCTAGGGAGGGAAGGAGGGAAGTTTATTTTCTGTTGTTAGTTAGGGTTTAACCAACCTAGCCAACCTAAACTAACCTAACCTAACCTAATATAACCAACCTTTTTTTAAAGTTCATAAACCTTCATAAC
Source organism: Procambarus clarkii (assembly GCF_040958095.1). NCBI lineage: Eukaryota > Metazoa > Arthropoda > Malacostraca > Decapoda > Cambaridae > Procambarus > Procambarus clarkii. Next base: position 8,677 of record NW_027190923.1, read on the forward strand.
ATTAATGTAAACTATATTAAAGAAAATTATTTTAAAAAATAAACTATATTAAATAAAAGTTAAACTTGTTCCTTAACTAGTTCCTTGTTCCTCCCTTTATAAACCTTTGATACCTATAGGTTAAAAATAATACGGTCATTAACTTCAATTAGTTTTAGGTTAGCTTAGTTTATAGGTTACGTTAGGTTTAGGTTTAGGTTAAGTTGGTAAAGTCAGTGCTTTAAACAACCGACGGCTAAAAGGACAGACTCCAAGATTAATACTCTATCCTGCTGGATCGAGCATTAATGTGCATTAAATTATAAATTAAATTAAATTATTACATTTTTAAATTATTAGCATTAAATCATGAATTGGATCAATGTGTGTACTCACACGTAGGTGAGTACACAAAAATGAATGACTTGTTCCTTCTCGTCTCACAATCAAGGGTTCGAATCCCGGTCGGACAGGGTAGCGTTTAGCGTTTTGGTAGCGTTTCCTTTCACCCAATGCCTCTATTCACCTAGAAGTAAATAGTGAGTTACTTGCATCCTGGTCAGTGAGTGAGGGTTAGTCACTAGTTGGACCTCGTAGGATAGGTGTTATAAGCCTAACATATGTATATATAAACTGCTTGTTCCACGACTCAGTGATTTTACATGTGTTGACTAAATGAAGCCTAAGAGAGAATATCTAAGACTATCTAATATTAATATTATCAAATATTTGGCCATTTTAGATTATTTTTACTTTTAAATTATTTGAATTTATGCCATGGCCATTTATGCTTAGAAGAGATTTGCTTTGGTTCTTTAATTACCGGTAGGTATGTGGCATTTGTATAGAATTTGTGCGAGATCAATAGCATCCCAACATTTTCATTTTGGAGAAACACTCCATTTGTTGTTGGTTTGACTAAATAGTTGCTATAAGCACTATCTTTAATGGAGAATTGGCTGGTATGTGTGAGTAAACTCTATGATGCAGTTTTAGGTTAGTTTGGGTTACTGGTTAGATTAGGTTTTAAGTGACGGAGTTCAGGTTTGATTAGGTGACAGGTTGATGATTAGATGACACACACAACCCTGTGAGTGTGTGTGTGTGTGTGTGTGTGTTTGTGTAAGAATGTCGCACATTGAAATGTGTACATGTGATTATAATAGTTTTTACCATCTGTGAAGAAAATGTCTGTAACCATTTGTCATTCCATTTTCTTTCTGCCTGCCTGCCTGCCTGCCTGCCTGCCTGCCTGCCTGCCTGCCTGCTAAAACTTCTCCACTCAATATGCTGTTGAATATCAATCTCCAGTGTTCACTTACCGTTAATTCATACAATATTAAACAAATGAAGTCATTAACAAATCTTTAAACATTTTCAGCACCTACATTCTTTCTAACATGAATCACAGTAACTAATATACTCAACTCAGTCACAAACACTTTTCTTATTCCTTCCTAAACACCTCACCATATATAACCTATCTCAAAAAATTAAGTTTAAATACCTAACTGCCAACCCTCCCTTCCCCCACCCCCCCCCCAACAACCCAGGATGACCCACGGTAGCTCCTCTGGACACCCCCTACCAACAACCTCCGCCTAACGGTGGCCGCCATATCCCTACCCCCATTCCACCCCCAGTGTTACCCACCCTCCTCCTCCGTGTCAAACAGAGAAATTAGCGGCGATAACGCTAAATTTACCCAGCCAAACCGTTCGCCTCATTTGGACATACACCAGTAAATATTAATTATTACACCTGTTTAAACATTCACATATCAGTCAGTTAGCCTAAATTCTCCTCTATTCATTCATTCATGACACTGCTTCACTTGACTGCAACATCATCGAATAACCCTGCCATTTTTTCTAACTGTCAACACAAACTCACAATTTCACATGTCAATCATTGCAATTGTTTATAAAAAGACACTAACTAACCCTGTTTGCTCCGAGGTATAAATACAGGTGCCAAATTTTATTCAGATGGCAACTCCAGCGTGGCCTAGTCGGATAGAACATGTTCCTAATCCGGATAGACCTGCGTTCGAGCCTGTCGCAACGGATGCAACTACAGGGCACAGATAGATTTCTGTGATGTCCTCTCCTGTAGGAGCATCAGTTTCGATAGATTCTCTGGATAGCCGAAGATTGATTGACTGATCCCTTGGAATGTGGGGAAGGGTTGAAATCCGGGGGCCCACGGACGGATACCTGGATCCACTGACCTCGGGCAGGTCTTTCAATTCACCTGGATTTCAGGTGGGGAGAAGGGAGGCAATTTGGGTCGACACAAATGGCTTCCTGGACCCAGAACTCCATGGATACACGTGTTCGTGTATCCTTGGATACATGTCCGTGTATCACAGACAAGCATAGATAGTCACACGGATTGATCACACGGATACATTTCCGTGTGATCCGTGAATCCGTGTGATACGGGATTCGAACCTAGGTGGGTGGGGATAAGGATAAGGGAGGCAATTTGAGGGGACACAAATGGCTTCCTGGACCCCAGAACCCCATGGATAACCCTAAACATAATACGGTTACGAAATCCCATAAGATAAGATACACGGACATACATAAGATACACGAAAATCCCTAAGATACACGGATAGGTTCGTGTCACAGGTAACAGGGGGACGGAAAGGAGGGAGGAAGAGAGGGAGGGAGGGAGGAATAGAGAGAGGGAGGGGTATAATTAAATTTCAATTATCAATTTTATTAATTACAATTAAATCAATTTAAATTAATTTAACTCAATTTAATTGGAGTTATTTTTATATAATTATATAATTTATATAATTAGATATATAGTTAGATTATATAGTTAATATAGATATATATAGTTATATATATAATTGGAGTTATATAATTGGAGTAAATTTAGTTAAGATCTTTAAGATCTTTACTCTTAATTTAAATGAGTTTAAATCTAGGGAGGGAAGGAGGGAAGTTTATTTTCTGTTGTTAGTTAGGGTTTAACCAACCTAGCCAACCTAAACTAACCTAACCTAACCTAATATAACCAACCTTTTTTTAAAGTTCATAAACCTTCATAACATTAATGTAAACTATATTAAAGAAAATTATTTTAAAAAATAAACTATATTAAATAAAAGTTAAACTTGTTCCTTAACTAGTTCCTTGTTCCTCCCTTTATAAACCTTTGATACCTATAGGTTAAAAATAATACGGTCATTAACTTCAATTAGTTTTAGGTTAGCTTAGTTTATAGGTTACGTTAGGTTTAGGTTTAGGTTAAGTTGGTAAAGTCAGTGCTTTAAACAACCGACGGCTAAAAGGACAGACTCCAAGATTAATACTCTATCCTGCTGGATCGAGCATTAATGTGCATTAAATTATAAATTAAATTAAATTATTACATTTTTAAATTATTAGCATTAAATCATGAATTGGATCAATGTGTGTACTCACACGTAGGTGAGTACACAAAAATGAATGACTTGTTCCTTCTCGTCTCACAATCAAGGGTTCGAATCCCGGTCGGACAGGGTAGCGTTTAGCGTTTTGGTAGCGTTTCCTTTCACCCAATGCCTCTATTCACCTAGAAGTAAATAGTGAGTTACTTGCATCCTGGTCAGTGAGTGAGGGTTAGTCACTAGTTGGACCTCGTAGGATAGGTGTTATAAGCCTAACATATGTATATATAAACTGCTTGTTCCACGACTCAGTGATTTTACATGTGTTGACTAAATGAAGCCTAAGAGAGAATATCTAAGACTATCTAATATTAATATTATCAAATATTTGGCCATTTTAGATTATTTTTACTTTTAAATTATTTGAATTTATGCCATGGCCATTTATGCTTAGAAGAGATTTGCTTTGGTTCTTTAATTACCGGTAGGTATGTGGCATTTGTATAGAATTTGTGCGAGATCAATAGCATCCCAACATTTTCATTTTGGAGAAACACTCCATTTGTTGTTGGTTTGACTAAATAGTTGCTATAAGCACTATCTTTAATGGAGAATTGGCTGGTATGTGTGAGTAAACTCTATGATGCAGTTTTAGGTTAGTTTGGGTTACTGGTTAGATTAGGTTTTAAGTGACGGAGTTCAGGTTTGATTAGGTGACAGGTTGATGATTAGATGACACACACAACCCTGTGAGTGTGTGTGTGTGTGTGTGTGTGTGTTTGTGTAAGAATGTCGCACATTGAAATGTGTACATGTGATTATAATAGTTTTTACCATCTGTGAAGAAAATGTCTGTAACCATTTGTCATTCCATTTTCTTTCTGCCTGCCTGCCTGCCTGCCTGCCTGCCTGCCTGCCTGCCTGCCTGCTAAAACTTCTCCACTCAATATGCTGTTGAATATCAATCTCCAGTGTTCACTTACCGTTAATTCATACAATATTAAACAAATGAAGTCATTAACAAATCTTTAAACATTTTCAGCACCTACATTCTTTCTAACATGAATCACAGTAACTAATATACTCAACTCAGTCACAAACACTTTTCTTATTCCTTCCTAAACACCTCACCATATATAACCTATCTCAAAAAATTAAGTTTAAATACCTAACTGCCAACCCTCCCTTCCCCCCCCCCCCCCCCCCCAACAACCCAGGATGACCCACGGTAGCTCCTCTGGACACCCCCTACCAACAACCTCCGCCTAACGGTGGCCGCCATATCCCTACCCCCATTCCACCCCCAGTGTTACCCACCCTCCTCCTCCGTGTCAAACAGAGAAATTAGCGGCGATAACGCTAAATTTACCCAGCCAAACCGTTCGCCTCATTTGGACATACACCAGTAAATATTAATTATTACACCTGTTTAAACATTCACATATCAGTCAGTTAGCCTAAATTCTCCTCTATTCATTCATTCATGACACTGCTTCACTTGACTGCAACATCATCGAATAACCCTGCCATTTTTTCTAACTGTCAACACAAACTCACAATTTCACATGTCAATCATTGCAATTGTTTATAAAAAGACACTAACTAACCCTGTTTGCTCCGAGGTATAAATACAGGTGCCAAATTTTATTCAGATGGCAACTCCAGCGTGGCCTAGTCGGATAGAACATGTTCCTAATCCGGATAGACCTGCGTTCGAGCCTGTCGCAACGGATGCAACTACAGGGCACAGATAGATTTCTGTGATGTCCTCTCCTGTAGGAGCATCAGTTTCGATAGATTCTCTGGATAGCCGAAGATTGATTGACTGATCCCTTGGAATGTGGGGAAGGGTTGAAATCCGGGGGCCCACGGACGGATACCTGGATCCACTGACCTCGGGCAGGTCTTTCAATTCACCTGGATTTCAGGTGGGGAGAAGGGAGGCAATTTGGGTCGACACAAATGGCTTCCTGGACCCAGAACTCCATGGATACACGTGTTCGTGTATCCTTGGATACATGTCCGTGTATCACAGACAAGCATAGATAGTCACACGGATTGATCACACGGATACATTTCCGTGTGATCCGTGAATCCGTGTGATACGGGATTCGAACCTAGGTGGGTGGGGATAAGGATAAGGGAGGCAATTTGAGGGGACACAAATGGCTTCCTGGACCCCAGAACCCCATGGATAACCCTAAACATAATACGGTTACGAAATCCCATAAGATAAGATACACGGACATACATAAGATACACGAAAATCCCTAAGATACACGGATAGGTTCGTGTCACAGGTAACAGGGGGACGGAAAGGAGGGAGGAAGAGAGGGAGGGAGGGAGGAATAGAGAGAGGAGGGGTATAATTAAATTTCAATTATCAATTTTATTAATTACAATTAAATCAATTTAAATTAATTTAACTCAATTTAATTGGAGTTATTTTTATATAATTATATAATTTATATAATTAGATATATAGTTAGATTATATAGTTAATATAGATATATATAGTTATATATATAATTGGAGTTATATAATTGGAGTAAATTTAGTTAAGATCTTTAAGATCTTTACTCTTAATTTAAATGAGTTTAAATCTAGGGAGGGAAGGAGGGAAGTTTATTTTCTGTTGTTAGTTAGGGTTTAACCAACCTAGCCAACCTAAACTAACCTAACCTAACCTAATATAACCAACCTTTTTTTAAAGTTCATAAACCTTCATAACATTAATGTAAACTATATTAAAGAAAATTATTTTAAAAAATAAACTATATTAAATAAAAGTTAAACTTGTTCCTTAACTAGTTCCTTGTTCCTCCCTTTATAAACCTTTGATACCTATAGGTTAAAAATAATACGGTCATTAACTTCAATTAGTTTTAGGTTAGCTTAGTTTATAGGTTACGTTAGGTTTAGGTTTAGGTTAAGTTGGTAAAGTCAGTGCTTTAAACAACCGACGGCTAAAAGGACAGACTCCAAGATTAATACTCTATCCTGCTGGATCGAGCATTAATGTGCATTAAATTATAAATTAAATTAAATTATTACATTTTTAAATTATTAGCATTAAATCATGAATTGGATCAATGTGTGTACTCACACGTAGGTGAGTACACAAAAATGAATGACTTGTTCCTTCTCGTCTCACAATCAAGGGTTCGAATCCCGGTCGGACAGGGTAGCGTTTAGCGTTTTGGTAGCGTTTCCTTTCACCCAATGCCTCTATTCACCTAGAAGTAAATAGTGAGTTACTTGCATCCTGGTCAGTGAGTGAGGGTTAGTCACTAGTTGGACCTCGTAGGATAGGTGTTATAAGCCTAACATATGTATATATAAACTGCTTGTTCCACGACTCAGTGATTTTACATGTGTTGACTAAATGAAGCCTAAGAGAGAATATCTAAGACTATCTAATATTAATATTATCAAATATTTGGCCATTTTAGATTATTTTTACTTTTAAATTATTTGAATTTATGCCATGGCCATTTATGCTTAGAAGAGATTTGCTTTGGTTCTTTAATTACCGGTAGGTATGTGGCATTTGTATAGAATTTGTGCGAGATCAATAGCATCCCAACATTTTCATTTTGGAGAAACACTCCATTTGTTGTTGGTTTGACTAAATAGTTGCTATAAGCACTATCTTTAATGGAGAATTGGCTGGTATGTGTGAGTAAACTCTATGATGCAGTTTTAGGTTAGTTTGGGTTACTGGTTAGATTAGGTTTTAAGTGACGGAGTTCAGGTTTGATTAGGTGACAGGTTGATGATTAGATGACACACACAACCCTGTGAGTGTGTGTGTGTGTGTGTGTGTGTGTTTGTGTAAGAATGTCGCACATTGAAATGTGTACATGTGATTATAATAGTTTTTACCATCTGTGAAGAAAATGTCTGTAACCATTTGTCATTCCATTTTCTTTCTGCCTGCCTGCCTGCCTGCCTGCCTGCCTGCCTGCCTGCTGCCTGCCTGCTAAAACTTCTCCACTCAATATGCTGTTGAATATCAATCTCCAGTGTTCACTTACCGTTAATTCATACAATATTAAACAAATGAAGTCATTAACAAATCTTTAAACATTTTCAGCACCTACATTCTTTCTAACATGAATCACAGTAACTAATATACTCAACTCAGTCACAAACACTTTTCTTATTCCTTCCTAAACACCTCACCATATATAACCTATCTCAAAAAATTAAGTTTAAATACCTAACTGCCAACCCTCCCTTCCCCCACCCCCCCCCCAACAACCCAGGATGACCCACGGTAGCTCCTCTGGACACCCCCTACCAACAACCTCCGCCTAACGGTGGCCGCCATATCCCTACCCCCATTCCACCCCCAGTGTTACCCACCCTCCTCCTCCGTGTCAAACAGAGAAATTAGCGGCGATAACGCTAAATTTACCCAGCCAAACCGTTCGCCTCATTTGGACATACACCAGTAAATATTAATTATTACACCTGTTTAAACATTCACATATCAGTCAGTTAGCCTAAATTCTCCTCTATTCATTCATTCATGACACTGCTTCACTTGACTGCAACATCATCGAATAACCCTGCCATTTTTTCTAACTGTCAACACAAACTCACAATTTCACATGTCAATCATTGCAATTGTTTATAAAAAGACACTAACTAACCCTGTTTGCTCCGAGGTATAAATACAGGTGCCAAATTTTATTCAGATGGCAACTCCAGCGTGGCCTAGTCGGATAGAACATGTTCCTAATCCGGATAGACCTGCGTTCGAGCCTGTCGCAACGGATGCAACTACAGGGCACAGATAGATTTCTGTGATGTCCTCTCCTGTAGGAGCATCAGTTTCGATAGATTCTCTGGATAGCCGAAGATTGATTGACTGATCCCTTGGAATGTGGGGAAGGGTTGAAATCCGGGGGCCCACGGACGGATACCTGGATCCACTGACCTCGGGCAGGTCTTTCAATTCACCTGGATTTCAGGTGGGGAGAAGGGAGGCAATTTGGGTCGACACAAATGGCTTCCTGGACCCAGAACTCCATGGATACACGTGTTCGTGTATCCTTGGATACATGTCCGTGTATCACAGACAAGCATAGATAGTCACACGGATTGATCACACGGATACATTTCCGTGTGATCCGTGAATCCGTGTGATACGGGATTCGAACCTAGGTGGGTGGGGATAAGGATAAGGGAGGCAATTTGAGGGGACACAAATGGCTTCCTGGACCCCAGAACCCCATGGATAACCCTAAACATAATACGGTTACGAAATCCCATAAGATAAGATACACGGACATACATAAGATACACGAAAATCCCTAAGATACACGGATAGGTTCGTGTCACAGGTAACAGGGGGACGGAAAGGAGGGAGGAAGAGAGGGAGGGAGGGAGGAATAGAGAGAGGGAGGGGTATAATTAAATTTCAATTATCAATTTTATTAATTACAATTAAATCAATTTAAATTAATTTAACTCAATTTAATTGGAGTTATTTTTATATAATTATATAATTTATATAATTAGATATATAGTTAGATTATATAGTTAATATAGATATATATAGTTATATATATAATTGGAGTTATATAATTGGAGTAAATTTAGTTAAGATCTTTAAGATCTTTACTCTTAATTTAAATGAGTTTAAATCTAGGGAGGGAAGGAGGGAAGTTTATTTTCTGTTGTTAGTTAGGGTTTAACCAACCTAGCCAACCTAAACTAACCTAACCTAACCTAATATAACCAACCTTTTTTTAAAGTTCATAAACCTTCATAACATTAATGTAAACTATATTAAAGAAAATTATTTTAAAAAATAAACTATATTAAATAAAAGTTAAACTTGTTCCTTAACTAGTTCCTTGTTCCTCCCTTTATAAACCTTTGATACCTATAGGTTAAAAATAATACGGTCATTAACTTCAATTAGTTTTAGGTTAGCTTAGTTTATAGGTTACGTTAGGTTTAGGTTTAGGTTAAAGTTGGTAAAGTCAGTGCTTAAACAACCGACGGCTAAAAGGACAGACTCCAAGATTAATACTCTATCCTGCTGGATCGAGCATTAATGTGCATTAAATTATAAATTAAATTAAATTATTACATTTTTAAATTATTAGCATTAAATCATGAATTGGATCAATGTGTGTACTCACACGTAGGTGAGTACACAAAAATGAATGACTTGTTCCTTCTCGTCTCACAATCAAGGGTTCGAATCCCGGTCGGACAGGGTAGCGTTTAGCGTTTTGGTAGCGTTTCCTTTCACCCAATGCCTCTATTCACCTAGAAGTAAATAGTGAGTTACTTGCATCCTGGTCAGTGAGTGAGGGTTAGTCACTAGTTGGACCTCGTAGGATAGGTGTTATAAGCCTAACATATGTATATATAAACTGCTTGTTCCACGACTCAGTGATTTTACATGTGTTGACTAAATGAAGCCTAAGAGAGAATATCTAAGACTATCTAATATTAATATTATCAAATATTTGGCCATTTTAGATTATTTTTACTTTTAAAATTATTTGAATTTATGCCATGGCCATTTATGCTTAGAAGAGATTTGCTTTGGTTCTTTAATTACCGGTAGGTATGTGGCATTTGTATAGAATTTGTGCGAGATCAATAGCATCCCAACATTTTCATTTGGAGAAACACTCCATTTGTTGTTGGTTTGACTAAATAGTTGCTATAAGCACTATCTTTAATGGAGAATTGGCTGTATGTGTGAGTAAACTCTATGATGCAGTTTTAGGTTAGTTTGGGTTACTGGTAGATTAGGTTTTAAGTGACGGAGTTCAGGTTTGATTAGGTGACAGGTTGGATGATTAGATGACACACAGCAACCCTGTGAGTGTGCGTGTGTGTGTGTGTGTGTGTTTGTGTAAGAATGTCGCACATTGAAATGTGTACATGTGATTATAATGAGTTTTACCATCTGTGAAGAAAATGTCTGTAACCATTTGTCATTCCATTTTCTTTCTGCCTGCCTGCCTGCCTGCCTGCCTGCCTGCCCTGCCTGCTAAAACTTCTCCACTCAATATGCTGTTGAATATCAATCTCCAGTGTTCACTTACCGTTAATTCATACAATATTAAACAAATGAAGTCATTAACAATCTTTAAACATTTTCAGCACCTACATTCTTTCTAACATGAATCACAGTAACTAATATACTCAACTCAGTCACAAACACTTTTCTTATTCCTTCCTAAACACCTCACCATATATAACCTATCTCAAAAAATTAAGTTTAAATACCTAACTGCCAACCCTCCCTTCCCCCACCCCCCCCCCCCAACAACCAGGATGACCCACGGTAGCTCCTCTGGACACCCCCTACCAACAACCTCCGCCTAACGGTGGCCGCCATATCCCTACCCCCATTCCACCCCCAGTGTTACCCACCCTCCTCCTCCGTGTCAAACAGAGAAATTAGCGGCGATAACGCTAAATTTACCCAGCCAAACCGTTCGCCTCATTTGGACATACACCAGTAAATATTAATTATTACACCTGTTTAAACATTCACATATCAGTCAGTTAGCCTAAATTCTCCTCTATTCATTCATTCATGACACTGCTTCACTTGACTGCAACATCATCGAATAACCCTGCCATTTTTTCTAACTGTCAACACAAACTCACAATTTCACATGTCAATCATTGCAATTGTTTATAAAAAGACACTAACTAACCCTGTTTGCTCCGAGGTATAAATACAGGTGCCAAATTTTATTCAGATGGCAACTCCAGCGTGGCCTAGTCGGATAGAACATGTTCCTAATCCGGATAGACCTGCGTTCGAGCCTGTCGCAACGGATGCAACTACAGGGCACAGATAGATTTCTGTGATGTCCTCTCCTGTAGGAGCATCAGTTTCGATAGATTCTCTGGATAGCCGAAGATTGATTGACTGATCCCTTGGAATGTGGGGAAGGGTTGAAATCCGGGGGCCCACGGACGGATACCTGGATCCACTGACCTCGGGCAGGTCTTTCAATTCACCTGGATTTCAGGTGGGGAGAAGGGAGGCAATTTGGGTCGACACAAATGGCTTCCTGGACCCAGAACTCCATGGATACACGTGTTCGTGTATCCTTGGATACATGTCCGTGTATCACAGACAAGCATAGATAGTCACACGGATTGATCACACGGATACATTTCCGTGTGATCCGTGAATCCGTGTGATACGGGATTCGAACCTAGGTGGGTGGGGATAAGGATAAGGGAGGCAATTTGAGGGGACACAAATGGCTTCCTGGACCCCAGAACCCCATGGATAACCCTAAACATAATACGGTTACGAAATCCCATAAGATAAGATACACGGACATACATAAGATACACGAAAATCCCTAAGATACACGGATAGGTTCGTGTCACAGGTAACAGGGGGACGGAAAGGAGGGAGGAAGAGAGGGAGGGAGGGAATAGAGAGAGGGAGGGGTATAATTAAATTTCAATTATCAATTTTATTAATTACAATTAAATCAATTTAAATTAATTTAACTCAATTTAATTGGAGTTATTTTTATATAATTATATAATTTATATAATTAGATATATAGTTAGATTATATAGTTAATATAGATATATATAGTTATATATATAATTGGAGTTATATAATTGGAGTAAATTTAGTTAAGATCTTTAAGATCTTTACTCTTAATTTAAATGAGTTTAAATCTAGGGAGGGAAGGAGGGAAGTTTATTTTCTGTTGTTAGTTAGGGTTTAACCAACCTAGCCAACCTAAACTAACCTAACCTAACCTAATATAACCAACCTTTTTTTAAAGTTCATAAACCTTCATAACATTAATGTAAACTATATTAAAGAAAATTATTTTAAAAAATAAACTATATTAAATAAAAGTTAAACTTGTTCCTTAACTAGTTCCTTGTTCCTCCCTTTATAAACCTTTGATACCTATAGGTTAAAAATAATACGGTCATTAACTTCAATTAGTTTTAGGTTAGCTTAGTTTATAGGTTACGTTAGGTTTAGGTTTAGGTTAAGTTGGTAAAGTCAGTGCTTTAAACAACCGACGGCTAAAAGGACAGACTCCAAGATTAATACTCTATCCTGCTGGATCGAGCATTAATGTGCATTAAATTATAAATTAAATTAAATTATTACATTTTTAAATTATTAGCATTAAATCATGAATTGGATCAATGTGTGTACTCACACGTAGGTGAGTACACAAAAATGAATGACTTGTTCCTTCTCGTCTCACAATCAAGGGTTCGAATCCCGGTCGGACAGGGTAGCGTTTAGCGTTTTGGTAGCGTTTCCTTTCACCCAATGCCTCTATTCACCTAGAAGTAAATAGTGAGTTACTTGCATCCTGGTCAGTGAGTGAGGGTTAGTCACTAGTTGGACCTCGTAGGATAGGTGTTATAAGCCTAACATATGTATATATAAACTGCTTGTTCCACGACTCAGTGATTTTACATGTGTTGACTAAATGAAGCCTAAGAGAGAATATCTAAGACTATCTAATATTAATATTATCAAATATTTGGCCATTTTAGATTATTTTTACTTTTAAATTATTTGAATTTATGCCATGGCCATTTATGCTTAGAAGAGATTTGCTTTGGTTCTTTAATTACCGGTAGGTATGTGGCATTTGTATAGAATTTGTGCGAGATCAATAGCATCCCAACATTTTCATTTTGGAGAAACACTCCATTTGTTGTTGGTTTGACTAAATAGTTGCTATAAGCACTATCTTTAATGGAGAATTGGCTGGTATGTGTGAGTAAACTCTATGATGCAGTTTTAGGTTAGTTTGGGTTACTGGTTAGATTAGGTTTTAAGTGACGGAGTTCAGGTTTGATTAGGTGACAGGTTGATGATTAGATGACACACACAACCCTGTGAGTGTGTGTGTGTGTGTGTGTGTGTGTGTGTGTGTGTAAGAATGTCGCACATTGAAATGTGTACATGTGATTATAATAGTTTTTACCATCTGTGAAGAAAATGTCTGTAACCATTTGTCATTCCATTTTCTTTCTGCCTGCCTGCCTGCCTGCCTGCCTGCCTAAAACTTCTCCACTCAATATGCTGTTGAATATCAATCTCCAGTGTTCACTTACCGTTAATTCATACAATATTAAACAAATGAAGTCATTAACAAATCTTTAAACATTTTCAGCACCTACATTCTTTCTAACATGAATCACAGTAACTAATATACTCAACTCAGTCACAAACACTTTTCTTATTCCTTCCTAAACACCTCACCATATATAACCTATCTCAAAAAATTAAGTTTAAATACCTAACTGCCAACCCTCCCTT